>NC_133772.1:57190998-57357239 GCF_003597395.2 Chelonoidis abingdonii | reverse complement strand
TGGACCATGGACGCACACTATCGAATTAACGTGCCTAGTGTGGACGCTCACTTTCGACTTTATAATATCAATTTTATTAGACCGATTTTAGCTAATTCGATATTATCCCGTAATGTAGACATGGCCTCATAGTCTGACATGAAGTCTTCACCAGCTCCCATTTGAAGTTAATTGGGGGCATATAAAGGTATTTTGGGCATAAGAACTGTATGTTGTTCCCTATAATAATTATTCCCATATAGCTAGCATAAAAATCCATCACTTTTTAGCAATTCCCACTGTATTGCTGGAGTCACTACTGTGCTTTATTTATGAGCCTAGCAGACCCAAATGCACACTCACTCTTACCTATGACAAATAAACTGGCAAGTAGGATACAAAAATAAAAAGTTTTTTTTTCTTTAGCTAGTGGCTAAGGAGTTATTGATCCTCCTTAAACTAACATTAATTTTACATAGGCAACTGGAGGGCTGTTGGTCTCTTACCTGCGAGTTGAAGACAGTAAATTGGAAAACAAAATCTGACACTTTTGAGTGTATTCCTTACTGTGAGGAGGATTTGATAACATTGTGTTTGCTGATTGGTTATAAATTTAACTTCATTCAAGTTTTCACACCTGGAGCATAAATAAGTACTCTTTAAAGTAACTAGCTCAGGAAATGGTGTATATGCAATGTAACTAACTACTAGAAGCCTTATACCTCTTTGCTGCTGATTTCAATAATAGAAACATTCAGGTGATGAATTTGTAGAAGAGTTTCCTAAATATTGTAATGCAGTGTCTCGTGTGAGAAAAAACTGAAGTGCAGACAGGCTGGATCTTAATTCCTGATAAACCAGGGAAATTAGGGGAAAGCCAAAGTATACAGAGATAGGTGATGATTACTTCATCTCCTTGAACCCAAATGGTTAGGATTGGAAGTGCAGTATAAAGATATTCTTCTGGTGTATGGTGAGAAGGTGATATGGCTACTGAAACCATTTTGTACGTCATTTCCTCTGGTTTTCTCCTCGCAGTGTTTTTACCTGTCCTCAGTTCTCTATGAAACTCCTGTATAGCCAGATAGGGCTACTTTATCTGGAGGAGCAATGGACCTGGATCCAGACCTTGGGGCACTTGGATTTGGCTCTGAGTTAGGACTCTTTGTACCTTGGCTCTATCTCTAATGAAGAGACTCATAAAAGTTTACTGTTCTTACAATTTATTGAAGGAGTTTGCAAGTAATTGTCCCTATATTATGTAACACTATGAAGCAGACATGGAGGTCATATTTAGCACAGAAAAGGGATTTGGCAGCAATAAAAGCTATGATTTTTGCATGCTGTCAGCACTAGAATAAAATACTAAAGACATATGTGTCATATTGGCATATACATTCTACTACTGTATATTGGAACATATTTCTCCCTTCTCCCTCGAGGCAAACATTTTAAATGAGTAGGGAAGAACTTCCTTGTTGCATTGCTAGAGAACAATCTCAAGGTTGTTAGGTTTTTTTCAGTGGTGTAGACCCAAAATGAAATATTTATACCTTTTGCTATCTATCTACTTACTGTCTTCTAATCCGTTGGGGCCCGACATCAGCTCACATGTAACCGGATATACAACATACAGCTACACTGTTTTATCATTCTGCAAAAAGTTTAAATCAGCATTTCGAGACATGCTGCCATGATTTTTATAGAAGGGAACAGTGTTCCTGGGTGAACTTTAGCAATGCCACTGCTTGAAAGGAGGGCGATTAGTAAAATATTTTGGGCAAAGTTCATCGCTGGTCATATTCCTGGAGTTCTGCAGATAAGACTTGGTCCTTTGCTTTTAGATGTAGCTGAATTTCTGCAGATTGGTTTGGCTTGACACTTTTATTTGACACTGCTTTGAGTCCTTGCAATATTTCCAAGTGTGTCCAGGTGGCAAATTGCTAGAAACTATGATAAAACCTGAGATTTGTAGGCCAGCTTTGCAGACAAGAGACTCAGATAGTTCAGCTAAAACCTTCAGATAAATATCTAACTTTGGGGCACTTGTCCAAACCTAAACTTAAATATTACCTTTCATTAATTTGGGGACATTTGACATACCACTGTATGTTCATCAAAAAGACTGTGAATGAGCAGAAAGAGAAAGTGGGTCTGAGACTGTGGGCAAAGGGGCAGCAGGGGGGATAACAAGCAACCAACTGATGAACACTGTCCAATTGAATTAAAATAACTGGTTGCATTATCATTTCTATTACATAGTGATTGTGTAGCATAATTGAATAAGCTTTTTGTCTCAAGTCTGACCTTCAGTAACCCTTTTTCTATTTCCTTTCTTCCTTCCTCTTCCTTCATTAGTGCTGAACACTTCAAGTCAGTACACTTGCATTCATGCCCACAAATTTAAGAGGCTATTGATCCTTCACAACTTGGCACTTATTTTTTATAGAATATCACTTTTTCCTCTCTAGCTCAGAGAGCCCTCACTACCCGAGGGGAGCTGTGAGTTACCGTCCCAACATTTTCCAGTTTCTTTTCCTGCTGTCCATCTGCCACGCACTCATGGCTCTTACCAAATGCCTCTTCTACATCAGAGCATCCATCTTCCTCTTCTCTCCTTTCCTCCGCTGACTCCATTTCCCCATCCCTGCTACCTTTACCCATCTACAGTTCCCACCAGCTGTACCTGCTCCTCTCCCCCAATCAACTCACTGCTTCCACCAGCATAAATCCGGATCTTAACATGCACGCCCTTCACTGCTGCTGCCTCCTCTACTCTGACATTTTCCCCCAACTCTGGCCCTTTCCTCATCTATAGCCTCCAATTTCAAGGTTGGTACACAGTTTTTTCAGTGATGTACATGCAAAATGAAATACTTTCCCTATCTATTTATTATCTGTCTTCTAATCCCTTGGGGGCCCATATTAGTTCATATGCAACTGGATATATGGCATGCAGCCCACTTTCCTCCCCTCCCTTCTGTCTCCTCTAGCTCTTTCCCTTTGCACAACAAGCTTTCTTTAGTTTCTCCTATCTTGAAAACAAACAAACCAAAAAACCCAACCCAACCAAACCCAACCTATTGCTTGAGTCCACCTGCCTCTTTGACTACTTTTCCTTCTCCCTTTAATCTCTAAGATCACTGAAAATATGCTCTACAATCCTTCAGTTTCATCCTAGACCCTCTCCAATCTGGCTTCCCCCTCTTGGACTCCACTGAATACACTCTCACTAAAATCTCTAATGACCTCTTCCTAGCTAAAGCTCAGAACCAATAGTCCATTCCTATCCTCTTTGATCTTTAGCCCCCTTCAACAAAATCAGCCATGCTCCTCCTCTTGAAATCTTGTCTTGGCCTTTGTGACTCTCTCCTCTCCTGGTTTTCCTCTTGGGTCTCTAATTGCTCCTTCAGAGGATCCTCATCATCCACTTTCTATCTGTTGGGGGTGGAGGGGGAGGGGTTCCACAGGGATCTGTCCTTGGTTCCCTTGTCTTCTCCCACTACATCTTATCTCTGAGTAATCTCATCTGGAAATGCAAGTTCAACTACCATTTCTATGGTGACGATTCACAGATATACCTCTCTACTCCAGATCTGTATTCTTCTTTGCAAACTAAAATCTTAGCCTGTCACTCTGACATCTCCTTGTGAATTTCTAGCTGTTAGCCCAAGCTCAATATGGTTAAAACAAAGCTCCTGACCCTTCTTCCTCAATTACTGTGGGTGACACCACCAGCCTGCTTGTCACTCAGGCTTATAATCTGGGCTTCATCTTTGACATGGATCTTTCTCTGTCCTCACATCCAGAGTATATCTAAATGTTGCTGATTCTTTCTGTATAGCATATCTAAGATACAGGTAGCTCAGTGATTTGAGCATTGGCCTGCTAGACCCAGGGTTGTGAGTTCAATCCTTGAGGGGGCCATTTGGGGAACTGGGGTAAAAATCTGGGGACTGGCCCTGCTTTGAGCAGGGAGTTGGACTAGATGACCTCCTGAGGTCCTTTCCACCTCTGAGATTCCATGATACAGCCTTTCTTATCCATCAACACAGCTAAACCTCTTCTCCAATCTCTTATCTGACTTCTTGATTACTGCTGCATCCCTCTCTATTGCCTTGCTCATGTCCATTCAAAATGCTGCTGCAAATATTTTTTTAGCTTGTTGCTTTGGCTCTGTCATTTTTTGCATTCCTCCACTGGCTCCCCCTTCTCTAACATAAGCTGCTTCAATTCACTTTCAAAGCCTTTCACAACCTATTCCCACCCTGTGTATCATCTTTCATTTGCTATTGAGCTGTTGTCTCCAATTGGCCCATGATGCCAGCCTCCATCGTCTCCTTGTTAAATTTTCAAACAGCACCTTTGTACTGTCTCATGCTGCCCCTCCTGCAAACATCCTCAAAATACCTCATGATCCACCTTAAAATCCCTCCAAAAAAATCTTCTTTGCCTTGATGTCTACAAAAAACTTGACAGTGGTTAGTGCTGGTATGCAGAGACCACCGCTTATCATGTTGGTTCCTGTACTCCCTCTGTATCTATCTGTTGTTTCTTGTCTTATTCTTAGATTGTAAGTTGCTTGGGGCACGGGCTATGTTTTTGTTCTGCTTGTATGGTGCCTATCACAATGGGGTCCTTGTCCATGACTAGGGCTCCTAGGTGATGTGCTGATACAAATAACTTATTATTAGTATTATTTATTTTGGTGCCATATGATCTTTGCTACCTGTGTTTAACTGATTTTTAAAGTTACCTAGGACTGTATTGGAGACAATGCTGGAATGAAATATTCCTCAGATCATCCATACATGCATTGACATTTTCTGACATCTTTCCTCATTATAGTGCTGATAGACTAGGTCTGTGGATAGCACTCTGTTTTATAGAGTCTAGTCTAGTACAAGACCCTTAATCAAGGCAAACTTTATGGACACTTGAGGCAAGCAATTATCTGTGTGGGGTCAAGATAGAAAGTCATGATGGCAAACTTGGTAATGGTACTTAACAACTTTAAGGTGCTGAACAAATATTCATTAATCCTTACTCCAAGTCTGTAAGTAAACATATGGATGGAAGAACTAAGACACTGAGAGGCAAAGTGCACTGTCCAAGGGCACCCATGCTGTAGAGCAGAGTTAATGGCTGAGCCAGGATTAGAAATCCACTCCAAATGGAGCTGTAACAATTTGCACCAACTTTGAGCATTTGTCCTCAGAAGTGCCTAGTTCTCAGGTGGTGCTTTAATGAGTATATAATGCTGCCTCTCCAAAAGTTTTGGAACTTTCTTGGGTTGCATAAACTGAAGTTTAGCCAAACTCTCTGAACATCTTTGATTAGTGAAAAGAGGTTGGTAATCTCATAGTATCAGGCATCCTCCTGGCTGGCATGGGAATCTCACAACAAAAATGTGATGCACTTAGGCTTCCAGTACTGGCTGCAACCTGAAAATGCAGACACAGCGCACAAAAGAAGGATAATACTGGAAGAGAAAGTGAACAGAACTTTTCTCAGCCTCAAAAGGAAAAATAAAAGCTTGGTCCTGGTGAGGAAGGAAGCAGAGTTGTTCTTATTACACCTAGGGCTAGTTGAACCGCTTCAGTAGGCAGCATGTTCATACGCACACAATCAAGTACTGAATGGCTTGGATTTGTCCTCCACACCCATTCACTTCTCCCATGACTGTTTGCTTCTGTCATGTTACTTTCCGTATCACTGTTTATTTCTATCATTTTAAATGTCAAACAGCGTTTGCCCACTGGCCTTGTTTCAGTGCTTGATAAAGCTGGTTGAAAATTTTCCAGACAAACAGTTCTTCCAAATTTTATTTGACAGAATAAAAATGTTCAGTGGGAATTTGTCAATCCCAGTTTCAAAACCCTGCCTGCCTGCCTGCCTGCCTAGTGTCCTTCCTTCTTCTCAGGTTGCCCAATCCCTGGGCGGCTGCCTGAATCCCAGAGCACCCAACTGGTTGTACTGCTGATAAAACTTCTTTAAACTACTGTATGTATAATTATAATTCTGCTTTAAGTTAACAACATAAGTTCATAAAAACACAAAAGTCAACACAACCTTGAGCTGGCATGTGCTCACCAATCTCTACCTTCCAGTTTAGTTTTTGCCTGTATTCTTACTCTTACAGAAACAAGAATGTGAATTTTTACCACTTAGCATTTTTGTTTAAACCATGACCTAAGTGAATATCAGTTTCTAATTTCACTTCAGTATTCTGCTAAATGTCAGCTCTTGCACATATACATTAACACAGCTGAACAATATTCTAAATCTCTAAGGGAAACATCCTGCTCTTCTTTGTGCTAGTGTGCAAGCTTGAAAAATGACACGTGAGAATGTCATTGTATGCACTGGGACAGATTCCCAGTCTGGTCGAGTTGCACTCAGAGTGGCCTTGAGGGAGAAGCATGAATGAAGGTTGCTCTAAGCTACATTTATGTTGCTTCTGATTCTCTGTCTGTTTGGGGACTGACCAAACCCTCAGCAAAGCTTAGAGAAGCCTGAAGGCTGCTCTAAATTATGCTGGCTAGAGTGGTCCCCTAAGGACTCCTTCTCCAACTGGTATAATGTGATCTGGCTCTGTACCCTCTTGCTCCAGTCCAGACTCCTGGCCCACCCAGCATTCTCCTTTGCCGTTGAAGGTAGGTACCATAAAGCTGGCTTTCCATTCTTTAATTCCCCTATGCCAGGCAAATTCCTACCTTCCCTGTTCAGGCAACTAGTTTCCAAATGAGTGAGAATAAATTGCTACCTGCCACAGAACTTGTGTGTTTGCTGATTGCTATTGAGCAAGGAGGAGCAAGTACAGGAGAGCAGTAACCAGAACTTAACTGAATGCTATAGCAGCCTAGTGCCAGTTGTCCCACCTAGCTACAGAAGGATGCCCTTGTGCTGGAGGTGTGGCTGCCACTGCATGCTGATACCCAGATTGCGAGGGTTGCCTCCAGTGGTGACAAGACTTAGAGAAGCATGATGTGTGAGAGTAAAGTTATGTAGCTGAAAGCAAGTTAGAATTGCTTTATATTCATAATCTGTAACTTAAGTCATAATATAATTGCATGATACTGATCACTGACCATAGTATGGGAATAACTTTTTTTTTTGGTAGCCAACCATATTCTGATCTATTTACAGCATAATGGGTTCAGAATGTCACAGAAAGCTGTCAACTTATATATTTTATGTAATTTAACAGTCTGACAACATTTGTGCCACAGAAATAGAAAAATCCATCGAAACTGGGAGCACGATGACCCTTAGCTTCTCTGAGGTCATGAAGCCAAAGAGCAGCCTTTCTGCAGAACAATGTTTAAGCAGCAGCATAATAAAGTATCTTAACTCCAGCCATCAAATTGGATGAAAAATTGATGGTGAAAAATACAAATGGCAGGTTCAGCCTGCATATGAGTCCAGCTCTCTGTATTCTACAGGGATGTAAGTGATAGAGTTAGAACCAGTTCTTTTTCTGTGGCTGAGATCACAACCATTTATGTGAACCACCCTCACATCTTTTGACATCAGCTAAAAGGGGACCAAGACCTGAATGGCTCCCGAGTTTGCTTCTGGAAAGCAAGAGATGGACCAACCAGATTTCAGAAGACCAAACATCCCAATATGGAGCATCTATGTTTTTTAAACAGAGAGGTCACAACTAGGACTGCGTATTTGAAACAGAGAAGGCATTTAGCTGCAAGGTTGACAGATGAGTATTATCACTTCTTTTCAGGACCTTATACGGTTAGAAAGAATCTTTGTAAAAATTGTACCCTTTTTACCATATTTGAATTCTCCATGTTCACCTTTTTCCTGGTCCCTTGATGTGTCCTCAAATATCAGATTATATCCTGCAGAGAGTCTAAAGAATTATTTTAAATAACTGAGACTATTTATATGATTGTACTGAACATGCTTTCTTTAACCTGTAATAATAACGTATATGGCTGATGGAGAAAGGAATATTTTTTATGAGTAAAGGTAAGTCATCTATTTAATGATGTACAGAGGCTCCAGTAATTGAAACAATGATTTAAGCTGTTCAGAGACATGAAACACACCAGTGTTTGAACCTGAATAGGCATTTTAGTTTCATATGGAATATTATTATTCTGACTTGCTGAAATTGGGAGAATATGTATGTATTTTTAGACCATTTCAAACCTAAACATCAAAGACCTTCAGGAGTACAATGTTTCCAGCTTGAACTGTGACCAATGCTGAAGGAAAAATATAAAATGTAGGCATTGGTAGTGTAGCCTGAAAACATTCTCAATATAGAAACCTCACAGCTAAGGATATTTGTGCATGTGGTTTTTACAACTTGCACATTTAGATACAGTTTTGCAAACTTATTCTCTCCTGCATCTTTTCATTGCTCTTATAAATTATTGTATAAAATATATCTATCTATATAACTATACACCACTTTCATTCAAATACACGTGTGAAAGACATTGAGATTGAACCAGAAGGGAAAGGAAAGAGGTCACATGAAAATTATGTGCTTATTTAAGATAATGTATTACATCTAAAGAAGTGTAGAAGCTGGGGTCAATATTATTATTGGATGCATGTTCTCGGACTTTATCAGCAATGTTCACACCACTGCGTGGTCCAGAGGAGAGAATATCAATGCAGAAAGCCACTTTGGGATTCTGCAGAGAGGAAAAGTGACTAGGTGAGATGTTACCATGTCACCTCTGGTCTGCCACCTGGCCCTCTGAAAAATAGCCATGTGGCCCATGGGTTGTGCATAAGAACTGGGCAAGGTTGAAATAGGGGTGAAGAGCTTGACTGTCACACCTGCCTCAAGACTATGACTGATCTGCAGGAGAAGTTGGGAGGCAGTGCTGCCTGAAGCAGCATTAACCTCTGATTCGCTTCATGACCCTCTACCCCCAACCGTCCAGTTGTGCTGCAGTGTTAGTGACTGGGATTTCCGCAGATCCTCTGCTTCCTTTCTCAGCCTAGTGCACTTCCCACTCTATTCATCCACAGTACATGGCAGACAGTTTGCAGACTTCATGGCTCTAATGGAACCATAATGTTGTTCCATTAATTTGATGCTCTCACGTGCAAGCTGTGGGAGCATATGGGCCTTTATCCTCAGTTTGTACCTTCGTAGCTTTTCAGTAAAGCAATCAGCAAGTGAATGCTGGCTTACTTATTAATGTGACTGCTATGTCAAGAGAGGCAACCTGCTCTCACAAAGAGCATACAACTATTGGTGAAAATGTGCACAAACACCAATTTGGACAGTATACTTCTAAAAACATCGGAATAAACATGACAACAACAACATTGCAATCAGACCAAAGGAAATTGTCTTGGTTGTTCATTTCTCTTCTCTCTTTGCTATTATTTCTAATAGTTTGTTTGCGCAAGAGGTGAGTAGTATTTTCTCTCTCTCTCTCCCCCTCCCCCCCTCGCCCTCCCTGTGTCTTTCGACCCCATCTACTTCCCCTGGTTGATCTAGCAGTGAAGTCATTATTCGGTGCTAAGCACAATCTGTTGTCATGGCAAAGCCTGTGATGGTGACAGTCAGCAATTTTACGGCTTTTATATACGTCTCAAAATGGAGAAGTTGAGTTGTGATTTAGAAAACACTTGACTGGCTAGAAATAGCTTGGGCAATTAGCAGAGCTAAATCTAGATCCTGAATTCTTTACTCAGTTCTGACTTAACTGACATGGAAGTTTTGACCTAATCGGATAGAGTAAAAACTGATTAGATTCAGAGAGCCAGATTCTGTCACCCAGAAAGCTCATCTGTGATTTAAATCCCACTTCAGCCTTTTAACTGGGGCTCTGTATTGACCATTGATCTTATTGTAACTCATAGTTTTACTGGCCATATAATGAATTTTTTAAAAGATTTTTATCATTTTTGTTTTTAAAAAATCAATATAATTGAAGGAAATATTGAAACAAAAAGTAATTTTGAATCAAAAGGTTTCATTCTGAAAATGTAAAATGTTTTTTGACATTTTCTAAAGTGTAGTTTTTATTTTATTTCCCCAAGATGAACAATTTTGGGGGAAAACAACATGAATCTGCAAAATGTTTCGGTGTCACTGACTACATTTTTTGCTGAAAAGTTGCAGCTGAAAATTTTCCCCCAAGTCTATCAGGTACTGCCTAATGTGATACAGGTGACTAAACTAGGACCTGAGTAAGGACTTAACAATTGGACTAATAGCAAAGGAAAAAAATATATAAGAAGCCCATCAAAATGGATTCACGTATGTCTGATACATTTGAACATTTTTCCACTTTTTGAAAGTCTTAGTTTAATATGTCATACAAACAAGGTCAAAACAGCATATCATTGAAATACTGCAGTCATAAAAAGACAATCAATCACATTTTCCTTGAGATGAAGGACTTTTCTTGACTTTCCCTTGAAAGACATGGGGAAGTCAAGTTAATTTACTGAATAATACTTAGTGAGATATGGGAAAGCAGACCCAATCATTACAGTGAGTTGTATCAGGGCATTCATGTTAGGTATCTCTGAGATGCTGGGATAAGGCAGTACTTTATGATTTTTTTTTTTATTTTACAGAGCTATAGGATGTGTGTGCACATATGAGCAATAAAAATTACAAGTCTCTGCCATGAAGTGCTTAGAGGCTAAAGGCCCTTGTGAGCCATATCAAGCTGAGCTCTGGGAATTATTTTGTCTCAGGGAAGTAAAATGGCACCCAGAATTTCCTGCCTTCAGGGAGAGCATGCTCATTCCTACAGCTCCTTATAGGGGATGCATTGTACTTCCCTGGTGTGCTGGTGTCATGTCAGTGCAAGAGAGCAGTCAGGGTCATTCTCTTTCCATCCTACTTTGGGACAACGTATGTCCCTTAGAGGCGCTTGGCAGAAGTAATCCGTGAGCTCTGACCATAAGGTTCACAAGAGGAAGAAGGTTCTTTATGTGGTCCTAGTTCTTTCACCTCTGCACCATGCATCTGCAAAAATGATTGTCAGAAGCTGGCCCTAAATTTGAGTTAGCACAGTTAGAAAAGACAAAAACAAAATGCGTGTGTGTGTGTGTGAGGGGAATATAAGGAGGGGCTAAGAGAGTAATGGGGATAGAGTAACAACAGGGAGAAATCCTGAGATGTGCTATACACCTGCATCTGATTAGTTTCTCTTGGGGATTTTAAAAATTAGTTGAATATATTAAAATGTGAACAGAAAGGACAGAGTGAAAGCCATAGGAAGATAGAGATGGAAGTGAGAAATCAGTAGCCCTGGTTAGTGCTAGACCTTGTCTAGGCAAGAGCTATACAAAATATCTCACACGTCTCTGCACTGGACTTCAGCCTCTGCTCCATGTTACCCATACTGTTCCAGCCCTAAATCTCTCCTCGGATGACAACCATTGGTTGGTTGGTTGGTTTCAGGTTTTTGTAACTTAGACCATAAAATCAGCAGAATTTTCCTGTTTGCAACCGAATCAGCTTGGTCCATGTCACACACAACGAGTCAAAGGTTTAGCTGTGAGAGGAACTGGAATTCCCCAGTTTCCCATTTTTTTGTTATATGCATGAGATTACATGACCCGTTCCCTAAATGTAAAACATTGTACCAAAATATGGGTTAGTTATAAATCATACATACCCCATAGTAGGGGCCTGAAACTCTGTTATCCACCCAAACTGGTGATTTAGGCCAAACCTAACACCAGCTTACTAAACACTGTGCAAGCTAACGAATCTACCTGATATTATGTTGTGTATAAACAGTGGACTGCGTATCAAGACGCAATATGAAATCTTGTAGAGATTAACTGAAAGAGATGGTTAAATTGTGGCACTAACACTGATCCACTGTGGGGGTATGTATTATGCCAAGTTAAATGGATTTAATGGAACTAGTGTTATGGTCCAGTGGCTGTGAAGCTCTTAAATTAAGAAATTTCTTGTGCTGTGTCTTTGATTTAAAAAAAAAAAGATGATCTGTATAATACATGAAGACACTGACATATGAAGGGTTAGAAAGAAAGCATTCTTAAGCTCCAGAATATCCAAGCACAATACAAAAGGAGAGAGAGAACATGGGTGGAGGGGGGGTTATCATCAAACACGCCTTTAATTCCAAAAGATAGTGTCTTAAACTAAGATTGGAAATGTAAATCAGATGTAAATGACAATTTTTTTTTTATGTAACAGGACAAACGGTATAGAGTGTTCCAATCTTCTATGCAGAATGATCTTTTGTGGTAAAACAAAATAATAGAATGTTGACATCTGTAACATCCTCTACAATATAGAGTTGACAGAACATTCTGATAGTGCTGCCTGGGAGAGGATCCAGGTTGTCATCCAGGTTGAGATGCTAATTAAAATCTGAGCTCAAGGTAAACCAGAAATATCGAAGTAAGTGGTGAAAGAATTAACATCTCTACCATACAATTGCCTGACCGAAAATTATTGAACAGATTAACCTTATCTACACTGCAAAAATTTTTGTTGTCAGAGAGGTTTTAATCATAATTTCTGAAACAGTGCTGACAATTTTTTTTTCTTTGGCTACGCTTGCAATTATATCATGTTCTGGTGCATCCTTATCTAATAATTGTCAAAATGTAGGCAAGATCATTGTGGAATCTTTTGCTATAGACATTATTATACCAAGGGTCATTATTGTTGCACCTGGATTCCTTAACCAAGATTAGGTCCTGTTGTGCTAGATGCTGTATGTACATATTGTGAGAAATAGTCTCTGCCCTGAAGAGCTTACGTTGTAAAGGATAAGACTGATAAATGGGGATGGAGAAGAGAAGCACAAAGAGGTAAAGCAACTTTCTCAAGATCACACACCAGTGGTAGAGGTAGGAGTAGAACTGATGTTTCTGACTTCCAGTCCAGTACCTCACCTACTAGGCAGAGCACATTTGTAATTGTATGGAAACCACTCTAATTATATGTCAAAACTGTGAATTAAAGAGAGGCAATTTGTGATGGAATATTGAACTGGACTACATAAAAAATAAATATATGGAGATATACCTATCTCACAGAGCTGGAAGGGACCCTGAAAGGTCATTGAGTCCAGCCCCTTGCCTTTGCTAGCAGGACCAAGTACTGATTTTTGCCCCAGATCTCCAAGTGGCACCCTCAAGAATTGAGCTCACAACCCTGGGTTTACCATGCCAATGCTCAAACCACTGAAATATCCCTCCCCCCTATTCATGTGAACTTGACTAGATGATGAAGCTTTAGTCCCATCATATTCTGTTACTTTTTTGTCACCTTCCACTTTTCAAAACCCATGTATCACTTTAAGAAGTTAATCTTAATTCATATCAGCAAAGATGATGTTACATTGTTATGTCTAATGCTGGGTAGAGTAAATCTAAAATTGTTTTCTTAGGTATGCTTTTGTGTGAGCTGCATTTTGTGAGATGGGAAAACCGGGCAAGCTTTCATATCACATTTCATGTCAATTCTCTTACTTAAAAAAAATATATATATATACACACATATACCTTTACCTTTTACATACTCTGAAGAACCTATTCCTTTAATAAAACATGTATTGTTTATGTTGGTAACTTGTTGTTGTTAGACTTAATACTAGACTTTAAATAATGCTACTTTCAATGGGGAAAGTGCCCTCTAATTGATATATGGGCTGTACAACTTTTAAAGATCAGAATAGATGGATCACCCCTGACATCCAGCTGTGCATCTCAGATGTTTCTGAAACAAATTTATAATGATGAGAGGAGTGCTTCAGCTGACATGTTTGTTAAGACTTGTTACCTGCATATCATTGAGACCCAGCTGAGACTCAGAAAAGCATTAAAGTGACTGCGGGTGAGTCTGGAACACAGAATAGTGCTGGGTGCCTTGCGGTGTGGTAACTCTGGCTTGTCATAGATGAGTTGCTGATGAAGCTTGTAGTTTATTGAAGATCTTTGAATGGCCCTGGCCATTAAAGCTCAGCCAGTAGTCCCAATGTTTTTCCTATCAAGTGCATTCAGTTTTTTCATGGAAAATATTTTAAAAAGCAGATTTCGAGAATTACTGATGTCACATTGTTATAGGTGGTAACTTTCCATGTTAGTCACAGATTGATAGGGACCTTCACAAAAAAAAGCAGATTTTTCTACCAAGACTTGGAAAAGAACAAAACCCTTTGAAAGTCTCCAAAAGCCACAGTTTTATGTAACGTTGTCTCTTAAAATAAAAAGTTGCTATTAATTATGTTTCTTGTATTACCATGTAGGAGTTTTAATTGCAAGAATTTGTTAAATATTTCCAACCCAAATTTGTCTTTTGCAGCAGTCAGTCATCAGACTCTCTTTTTTTCTCCTGAAAAGAAAAAAATGAAGATTTTCCAAACAAAATAATTTTAAGAGAAATTTATTGTTGTTTATAATATTTGCATTGTGTTTATACCTAAGAGCCCCATTGTACTTGGTGCTGTACAAACACTTTACATTGTACAAACACAGGAGCTTACAAATCTATGTGTATGACAAGAGACAACTATTGGATACAGAAAGGCAGATGGGAAACCACAGGGAAACAATAGGACAGTTTTGGTCAGTGTAATAGGCAGGGGTCACAGCACTCCATCTTCCTGAATCAATGCAAAGTTTTTTGTAGCTATTGCAGAAAAGAAGAGATTTAATATTATGTGACGGATGATGATGAAGTAGCTATATGGATGTTTACTGGGAGCTCCTTGTGCAAGTGAGAGGCTGCATGGGAGAAAGCACAAAGGTGCTTGTTTAAAAATATAACAAGTGGATAATGAAGACTGGCATCCTTGGACGAGTAGAGGTGAGAGCCAGCATCTTGTTAGTGAATGAATGATGATAGGCAGGCTGAAGATGGGTTGTGAAGGGTCCTGAAAGAGAAGACAGGTAGTTTGTCTGACAGGATGGAGAAAGGGGAGCCAGAGGAGGGATACAAAGAGGGGGCTGATGTAGTCAAAGGAACAAGCTTGGAAAGTGACCTTTGCAGCAGTATTTTGAATGAATATGTGCGGAGCAAGACATCATTTGTCAAGGCCAGAGAAGGGATTTTCCAGCAATCAAGACACAAGATGATTACAGACTGAACAAGAGGTTCGGCAGTGTGGATAGATAGGAAAGGTTGTATCCCAGAGATATTATGCAAGAAAAAATCAGCAAGATTTAGACACAGCCTGGATGTGAGGATCTAGAAAGAATTCCGAGTCTGATAACATTCAGGTGAGAGGCTTGTGTGACAGGAAGGGTGATGGTGTTGTGCACAGGAAGGGCAGGGAGAGATTAGGAGCTCTATTTTGGCTATGATGATCTTAAGCTGATAGCTAGGTATCCTTGAGAAGATGTCAGAGTGACAGACCAAGATTTTAGTTTGCATAAGAGACGGCTAGAATAGAGACAACTAGGAGAGAATGGACTCACAAATGAGAAAGGATGACGTGATCTGAGTGTTGTCAGCACAGAAATGATAGTGGAATTAGCTTGCAGATAAGATTACTTAGAGACAGGGTATAGAGAGGAGAAGAGAGAAAACCAAGGGCAGAGCCTGTGGAACCCCCACAGAAAGCTGGAGAGCGAGTGAGAGGGATTCTTTAAACAACAAGTTGGAGGAACAATTAGAGAGGGAGAAGGACAGCCAGGAGATAATGGAATCACAGAAGTCAAAGAATGACAAGTATCGAGAACAAGAGCCTGGTTGAGATTGTCAGGCTGGTAGAGGAAGATTGAGTACTGGTTCTCAACTAAGGCCAGGAAGAAGTCAAGAGAGACATGTTTCATTGGATTACAAAGGGGTAGACGTTGGATTGGAGAGGCTCTAGGGTGGAACTGGAGGACAGGAACTCCAGACAGCAACTGCAAACAGAGAAATCAGTGCTCTTAGAGATGAACTGGAGGGGGGAGATAACCCCACTTGCATCTCCCACTACTGCTGAAAAGTAGCAGGGAAAGTCTAAAGTATGCTTGTATTGAGAGGGGAAAGAGCCAAGAGGGAGCAAAAGGTGGAGAAGAGTAAGGGAGGGGATAAGAGTGGGTGAGAGGGAGACCAGGAGTGGGATAGGATTACTAGGGCAAGGGGAGAAGTTGAAGGAGGGGAGCAAATGAAAAAACTTCAGAGTCCAAGACACAGGAGAAGGAAGAGATTGTTATAGGACGAGAAGGGAAAAGATTAAATTTACAGTTTATTCTTTGGAGGAAAGGTCAGGATCCTGTGAAGAGAGAAAGTACTAGAGGCAGGATGGTGGGGGAAGGTATTAGGAGGAGTCAAAGATGGTGAAAAGGTGACTGGGATTGTAGACATGGGATTCATATAAGATGGAGAAATAAGTGTTTAGATAGGAAGATGTCAGAACTGAAGGAGGAGAGAAGAAATTTGTGGTGGATGAAGTCAGCCTGGTCACAAGAGTTTCACTAGAGATGTTCCATAGTGTGATAGCAGTAGTGGAGGAAGTGGATGTGAGGGATGAACCAGAACTGTGGTTGACAGGTTGTCCTTTGTGCCAGGAGTGGGGACAAAAGAGTCAAGTGGGAGGAGAAGGAAGCCTGGTTAGACTCAACAACTATGTCTATGGAAGAAAAGGAGGAGGACTGAGAGCAGAAGACAAGCTATCAGAAGTCATGGACTGTAAGTCACAGATTGGTTGAATGACTGGGCAAGAGGATAGGTGGCAGATAAGTAATGTTGCAAGAGACCAGATGACGAGCAGAGAGGGGGAACTCAGCAACGGAGAAATCAGCAAGAGAGCAGTGCTTGGTGAAGTGAATGGCCCATTTGGTAAGTGGGAGAGTTGAAGCAGGGTTGCAGGTTGAATGAAGAGGTGAGAGCCAGGAGGCATATGGCTATGGGAATGGATGGCTCATCAACACAGAAGTTGAAGTCACTGAGGATAAGTCTGTGAGATTGTGAGGAGAGGCAGAGAGCAGGCCACAAGTCAGCTAGAGACCGATGGGGAGGAGTTGGGTAGATGGCAGCAGCATGGAAGTGGGGAGGAGCGTAGGGCTGGACACAGTGCTGCTGAAAAGAGGAAGAAGAATGGAAAGAGGGAGGAGAAAGGGGCTGAAAATGGTAGGAATGGGAGAAGAGAAGCCTGGCCTGATCCAGGGTGGGGAGTGTTCAAGAAGGTGGAGACCCCTAATAACAGAGAGCAGTTGCAGAGGCAATGTGAGATGAAGAGACCCAGGTCTTTTTGAGAGCCAGGACCTGGAGGAAGCAAGATATGAAGAGGCTGTTGATCTTTTGATAGAATGGGCATTCCAGAGACAGCAGGAGAAGGGTAGGTGGGAAGGAAAGGGATGGCATGAGCTTAGAAATGGGCACCACAGGGACAGAGATGTTGGCAAAAATCAGTGAGGAAGGTGGATGGGTGGGGGGTGGAGGGAGGGCCTGGTGAACCGTATGCTACCAGGGGTGAAGAGGATGTGGATATAGAACCTGGATATGTACTGGTGAGAAGAGGGTGAGGATTGCGATGAAGAGGGGAAGAAGAGTAGATTGAGCTGATGGGAATTGTGGATGGGTGACAAAGAAAGGGAAAGGGAACCAATGTGGGGGAGAGAGGGCAGAAAGTACAGTGCAGAAAAGGATGTGGGGAGAACCATGTGAGAGTGGCAGATGGACATGATTACAAACAAATTTATCATTGGATCAATAAATGGGACTCAGTAAAATCAATAGCAATGAGTCAATAAGCAATCATTCAAATGAGATATTATGTGAGTCAATTACTGAACTCCATAATGAGATTATTTTAGAACTGATTTAAAAAAATAGATCTGTTCTGAAATGGACAGCGCTGAATAAATTGAATTATTTAGAAACTTTATCATTATCTCAGATGCACAGGTGTGTATATTTTTTTAGTTAGAAAACTGATTGAAAACGCTTTCAAAAACTTGGCCTCATCAGCAAAGTAATTCAGGTTCCCTGTAATCATATTAAATACAAGACTAATTATTTTCCTGCAGTTAATTATTATATTAAATATAATTCAATTCTGATCGCTTACCATGCTGTTGTTGCGTGAATATTTAAAAGTTAGTAACTTTCTCAACAGTCTGTACATGTTATAGTAGCTGTTGTTTATCACCATACATTCCACTGGGTGAGAGGAGGCTGTATTTTTGTTTAAAGGTTAATTTTCACCTTGCACATTAAATGACTTTATTTTTTACATTTAAAATGTTATTTTCTTACCCCTTTGCATGAACTACAGTGGTAATAATTTAATTGTACAGCAAAATTAATCAGCACTTGTGAAGTTTGGTGAGTAAGTCTGATAAGCATCACATGAAGAAGAGTGCTTGAAAGCATCAGATTAAGTAAATAGAATATTCAAAATATTTCCAAGTGCGGAAGCAGGAGCCAGGTGCTGAAAGACAATAGTTGTGTGTGTATCAATATATAATTGTGTGCATGTGCATGCACTAGCAGGCTTATATCTCTCTCATTTGTGTAATATGAATGAGAGGTTTAGTATATATTTGTGAGGAAAGTCCCAGTTTGGGAATGATTAAAATATCTGAAAGAGAAACAGAGATGAGAGTGGGGAAGCAAGGTTAATTGAGGCCACAACTCAGCCAATCATTTAAGCATATGATTAACTTTAGGCACCTGCATTAAGTCAATAGGACTTAAGTATGTGAGAGAGCCTGATCTTGTATTTGTCTGTGTACCTGTCAAGGTTTTTTCCCCACTTTGAACTTTAGAGTTCAAGAAGTGGGGACCTGCATGATTACTTTTAAGCTTAATTGCTAGCTTAAATTTGGTACGCTGCCACCAGGCAGAAGTCAGTGTCTGGCACACTTTCTGTTCCCTCAAAACCTTCCCTGGGGAACCCAAACCCCTTGGGTCTTAAAACAAGGAGAAATTAACCATCCCGCTTCCTTTTCCCCCAGACTCTCTCCCTCCTGAGTTGCCTTGAGAGGCTTACACAGATCCAAACTCCTTGGATCTTAAAACAAGAGGAATTAACCATCCCCCCTCTTCCCCACCAATCCTGTGAGTTCAGACTCAATCCTTGATTCTAAACAAGGAAAAATCAATCAGGTTCTTAAAAAAAAGCTTTAAATTAAGAAGAAGGTAAAAATTATCTCTGTAAAATCAGGATGGAAAATGCTTTGCAGGGTACTCAGATTCATATAGACTAGAGGGACCCCCCCCCTGCAGCCTGAGATTCAAAGTTACAGCAAACAGAGGTAAAAATCCTTCCAGCAAAAACACCATTTACAAGTTGAGGAAACAAACATAAGACTAATCTGCCTTGCCTGGCTATTACTTACTATTTTGAAACATGAAAGACTGATTCAGAAAGATTGGGAAAGCCCGGAATGATGTCCCGTCTCTCTCAGTCTCGAGAGTGAACAACGAACAAAACAAAAAGCGCAAACAAAGACTTCCCTCCGCCAAGATTTGAAAGTATCTTGTCCCCCTATTGGTCCTCTGGTCAGGTGTCCGCCAGGTTCACTTTACAGGTAAAAGAGACATTAACCCTTAACTATCTGTTTATGACAGTACCCAAAGCTTACATTGACTTTCAGTTATTATTTTATTACAAGAGTTTCTAAAGGCCACAACCAACATTGGGGCTTCATTGTATGTACAAGAGTAAAACAGTCTCTGCCTTGAATAATTTACAATCTAAATAGACAAGACAGATAAAAGAAGCATTACTGCCCCCACTTTGCAGATGTGGAAATGAGGCAGAGAGATAATGACTTGTCCAATTCACGCAGGAAGTCTGTGGGCTTCAGAGTGATGAATTGAACCCAGACTTAATGGCTAGTGCCTTAACCACAAAACCACCCTTCCCCTCTAGAAGGATACCACTGAGCGAAACCGCTGAATTTTTGTGGTTTGGGTTTTTTCCACTCATCCAGTTTAAGCTGTTTGGTCTATATATATGGCCACCATTGTTATAGTAACTCAGTGCCATTCAACAAGGACCTAATAAAATGACATTCTGGACACCAGCTCTCATAATGATCCCCCACTGGCGATGGCACACTTTCCTTATCTGATTTTACATTTTAACTTTTTCTGTTTTATGTTTTGAGATCTTTGTCACAGTCTTAATGGAGGACTGCCCAGAGGATTCACGGGGCCTGGGGTCTTCCTGCTCCCGAATTGCCACCGAAGACCCAACACTTCGGCGGCGGGTCCCAGGACGGAAGGACTCACTGCCGTCGAAGACCTGCCCCGGGACCCACTGCTGAAGTGCCGAAATGACCCCCGCCGCAGGTCTTTGGGGAACTTTGGCAGTGGATCCCAGAGAGGAAGGAACCCCCACCACTGAATTGCCGATGACAACCCAAAGCAGAAGAAGCTCTGGGGGCCTGGTCCCCATGAGAGTTTTCCGGGGCCCCTGGAGCAAAAGACCCTGCTCCAGGGATCCCAAAAAACTCTCAAGGGGGCCCCTGGGTCTGGGGCAAATTGCCCCTCTTGCTGTCCCCTCGCCCCGGAGCGGCCCTGTCTTAATGTATGCAAGTGGACTGGAAAAATTGGTCTTGACTCTCAGACATAAAATGCTTAAGATACAAGTGAAAAGGTGAGAAATTGAAATGACAATCTAATTTTATTATTCATTTAAATGAAATATGTCCACAAATAGTGTGCCCAAAGAAACATTTCTTTCAGTTACTGAATCTGTCTGTCTCTCTCTCTCTCTTTGTCTCCTCCCTAACCCCCACTGGCTCCCCTATGCTATATGGGGTAAGCATATTACATTTTTCTTTCTTTAACAGTTACCTTGTGATGTACAGAAACCAGTACCCATTTTTTTCTATGGACCAAGAAACTAAATATATTGTGTTTTAAATCTTGTTAATGTTTGTGTGTGTGTGTGTGTGTGTGTGGTTGGTTTTAAAGCAATAAAAAGGAAATCAGTGGTAATTCTTACTATGCTTAAAATAAAACCATTTTCCAGGTTTATTGCAACTTGTAATTGGCTGCTTTTAGAGGGATGACTAGGAGCGTGGGTGCTAACACTGAGATAAGGAGCAGTTTCCAGCCTCTGGGAGATGGGGGCATTCAGCACTCTTGCCTGGATAGAGTCCCATCCCTTCCCTCTCCTGAAAACCCTCTCTGGCATCCAAATACACACATAACAAGCAATACCAAGCTAACAATAAAACAGTTTTATTTTCCTAAGACTTTGATTTAGCTTCTTAGTCTTAAATATATAGTTTATCAAAGAAGAAAAAGAAAAAATGGAAGTGGGAGAATTAATTTTGATTTCTAGGAAGATTTGTCTCAGATAGATTTAGTCTAGTTATAATATATAGGTATTATGTTCCAAATTAGTGTTCGATATTCTATGTAGACAAAGAACTGGAAAATAGATTCCTTTTCTCTTACTGAAATAGCGACCTTTGTTGTATAATTAGAATTTTTTTTCTAATCTGAGTGGGACTAGAGATATATGTACAGTATTTCCAAACAATTTCATCATGTATATGAGTCTGTGATGTGAAGCTAAGGATAATATAACAGTGAAATCAATTTTAAAATAACTATACATGCTCTTTTAAAAAATTGTTTCACTTAGACTGGCCGTCTAGTTCATATGGCATGTGGGTTGTGAATCCATGAGACTACAGGTTCTATTTCCAGCATTGTTCAAAAATGCAAGAATGAAATCTCTTTCAAATCTCTTGACTCTTGAGAATTGTGATTGGAGTATAACCTCTTTGCACTGGAGTCTGAGAAGAATAAATATTGAGCTTTGATTGGGTATATTTTTAACTGACATATTTCCCCTGGAGTGATTGCATCACAGAAGAATTTGACCAATTTGAAGTAGTGTGCCTTCCTGCATTATAAAAAGCTGCATGCTAACTTGATGAGGGACACTAGGGCATGGCCTGATCTGTGAATATATTCATGATTGCTATGTGTGCTTATGGTGATGTCTTCTCTAGGTATCATTTGAATATAGGGTCATCATTACTATCCTCACCACTTTGCTCACCATCCACATGAATGGAACATGAGGGGGAGAGTGTACTGGGCACTGGAAGCCATTGGAAGACAGATTAAAAATAACAATGCATTTTATTTATTTCCAGGGGAAGACATTACATAAAGCAAACAAAATACACCTGCACTGAATGCCATGGGTTCTAGAGGGGCAATAAAGTGAGGCATGGTGTCTGAATAACTGGAAGCTTCACAGCTTTGAAATCATAGTGAAAACTCCTTTTCTTGCATACTTTAAAAAAAAAATCTTAAATGGATTTGGCATGTGAGCCTTGCAGCACACAAAAGAACTATCACAACAAACATTAATAAAACATTGGAATGCATCCCTAAAAGGCTGTCATGGAAGTACAGAAAGTATAATATTATGGCCAGCCTGTCTCATATGTTGGTTATTTGATTTACCTGGTTAAAGTGATCGCTGGATCCCAAGTAGGAAAACCATTGAGGTTCAGCTAATAACTAACTGTCATTTCACTGACTTTCAAAACAACATTATGTAAATACACAGTAATGAGTTCTCACCAGGAGAGAGAATTCAGTAAGGGCTTTTTCCTGATCATATGCATTGTCTAAGTTTGAATTCTAATTTTGTTGTTAGCTTGACATTTTTGGTAAACAAGTATTGGGACATAATGAGCAAGACAATCTTGAGTGGGAACAGTATGAAGTATATAATATCAGAGGGAATGACATAGGAATATCAATGATTCAATGGATGGTGAAATTTTTAGAATGCAACTCTGGTATCTTATGCAAAGAGTATTTCTAGGTGGAATGATAAGGCTAGTTTTTGGTCTAATAGTGTCTAGTGATCAGGGGTATTTACAGTGTAATCTGTGAAATGTGTTGTCAAGCTTTCTGTTCATACTCTGTCACTTCTAGGACTTTTGCATATTACTTTATTCTGCTTAATCAAGTGAATTTCACTTTTGATAATACTTTAAAGTGTGGTTCCACTCTGTAAACTGACTCATTAGAAATGTTGTCATTAGATCCCAGATTTATTGTTTCTCAGTTACTACATATCAGATGTGCTCAGTGTTCAACAAGTATTTTTTTCCTAAATACTAAGCTTGAAAATTCAGCTTGTGCTATGAGAGTTAAGCTGAGTTCTTTCCTTTTGGGCATCATCATCAGTACAAAAGGTTCTCCAGGCTAAATTATCTCCAGTGGGGTTATACAACTGTATCTGATTGGAATTTAGGGTATGTCTACACTACGAAATTAGGTTGAATTTATAGAAGTCGGTTTTTTAGAAATCATTTTTATAGTCGATTGCGTGTGTCCCCACACAAAATGCTATAAGTGCATTAAGTTGGTGGACTGCATCCACAGTACTGAGGCTAGAGTCGACTTCCAGAGCATTGCACTGTGGGTAGCTATCCCACAGTTCCCACAGTCTCCGCTGCCCATTGGAATTCTGGGTTGAGATCCCAATGCCTGATGGGTCAAAAACAGTGTCGCAGGTGGTTCTGGGTGCATGTCATCAGGCCCCCTCCCTCCCTCCCTCTGTGAAAACAATGGCAGACAATCGTTTCATGCCTTTTTTCCTGGGTTACCTGAGCAGACTCCATACCATGGCAAGCATGGAGCCTGCTCAGCTCACCATCACCATACGTCTCCTGGGTGCTGGCAGACGTGGGACTGCATTGCTACACAGCAGCAGCTCATTGCCTTTTGGCAACAGACAGTGCATTACGATTGGTAGTCATCATCGTCGTATTCCTGGGTGCTCTTTTAGCCAACCTCTGTGAGGTCGGTCAGGGGCACCTGGGCAGACATGGGAGTGACTCAGCCAGGTCATTCCCATCTTCTGCCGAGCACCCAGGAGACGATGATGGCTAGCAATCATAATGCAGCATCTTCTGCTGAGCACCCAGGAGATGATGATGGCTTGCAGTCGTACTGCACCATCTGCTGCCAGCTAAGATTAACAGTGATGGAGTGGCATAAACAAGAAATTGATCCGATTTGTTTTGTGAATCAACGGCCTGCTAACCCAGGGTTTTGAGTTCATCCTTGAGGGGGCTACTCTGTGTGACAGTTGTTTGTGTTTCCTTGATGCAAAGTCACCCCTTTGTTGAGTTTAATTCCCTGTAGCCATGTTGTCAGTTGCCCTCCCTCCATCAGAGCAACGGCAGACAATTTGTTTTGCGCCAAAACCAGGCGGGAGGCAATGGCAGCGTGTGACGGAGTGATGAGGAATGATGGTCATGGACTTTCACAAAGTACGAGCTGGACATGTCCCCGGCAATGTTGCATATCATGCTGATGAGCTCGGCATATCACCTGTTTCTGATCAGCTCGCCACGCTGCACAAACAGGAACTGAATCAAAGTTTGCGGGCTTTTCCTGTCAACCTGCCCAGTGCATCTTGAGTTGAGAGAGCTGTCTAGAGCAGTCACAATAGAGCACTCTGGTTAGCTCGGGGGCCATATCAATATTGTGTCCACACTGTCCCAATTTGACCCCAGCAAGGCCAATTCATGCTATCCCTCATCAGAGGTGGAGTAAGCAAATTGAATTTAAGAGCCCTTACGTCAAAAAAAAAAAAAAAAAAAAGGGGCTTCGTCATGCGGACGGGTCCAGGGTTAAATCGAGGTAACGCTGGTAAATTCAACCTAAAGTCGTAGTGTAGACCAGACCTTAGTAAATAATTCTGTTGATGTTGCCCAAAAAGGAATATAATTCCGTTCCCCCTCCCTTAGTTGTGTTGGCTCTGCAGAGGTAACATGAGTAACAAGCAATATAAACTTATTTTTCATTATAAAAGTCAAAGATAGGACTCTAAATACATATAGAGAGGAAATCTACTGAGTAAGAAGTTGTCATGTGAGGCCACTCGCCAGGCTGCTGTCCTGGTATTTGATACCATGTGCTTGGCTAGCTGGGTCTGGACTGTGTCTCCAGCTCTGTACTTCTAGGCATACTCTTGAAGTTCAGATCCTCTAACTAGCATCCCTTCATGAGATCTGGACTCTGCAGTCCAATTGGTTAGGCCTTGAAATTAATGCTGGCCCTCCCAAGGCTCCTCATTAGGAACTGCATGCTCTCTAGAGTTCCACCAAATCTTTGGACCCTCTGGATTCTTGTTTCACCCTTCAGAGACTATGTGACAGTTACTTCAGGGGACACCCAGACTTTGCAAAGGACTTTCTAAACCAATCACATTTTACTCAGACAAAACAAAAGGGCTATATAGAGCTGTGGAAAAACAACAAACACCAGTATGCAAAACCATCCATCCAGGGTGCTACCTACTCTGAGAGCTTTGGGTTTTAGTCAATCTTTTCAGTCTCAGGTCCCTCTTCTTTTCCTAGTCTTGTCTTCTGGTTTTCATCTCTTCTGAAAAGGCTGGTAAGAGAACCTCCCATTTCAAAGTTCCAGTCCCCTCTGTCAGCTGACCTCAAAAGCCCTGTCAGGTGATTCATTGCTTGGTTACAACCCACCTAGAGTGCAAGGTGGAAAACTGATTCCCCTGGGCTGCAGCCACCTCATTGTCCTAAGGTGCTTTCCTTTGAATGGTAGACCATCTAAGTTAATGACTCTTGTTTGCTCTCCGTTGTTCACACACTACTAGTATCACAGTATAATATGAATGTTAAAAGGCAAAAGTGAAGTCGCAGTCCAAATTACAATCAAAATGGCATTCTGAAAACAAAATGGAGCTTGCAGACTGATATAGACTTATTCCAATTTACACTAATCTGTCTGAGTTGCTTTTTGGAATAGTACCACACTTGAAGGAAATAGATGCAAACGTATTACATTTGTTCATAATTAGAAAATGAATAGCATATTTAATATGTTGCTATAAACAGTCAATGATTACCAACAGAACTGAAATGAGTTGTTCACCAGTTTAATTCTGGTTGTAAATCCTTTCAAGAGGCATAAATGGTTGACTCTCCACTCTGTCAGGTTTATTGGGTCTAATCCTGAGGTCCTTACTCAAGCATACTCAGAGGGAATTTGCCAATGTTGACTTCAGAGGGAATTTGCCAATGTAAAGACTGTGTAGATACTAGAGCTGAGCCAAAATTCAGATTAAAAACTCAGACTGCCAGACCAAATTTGGAAATTTCAGATTTGGACAAGTACTCATCAAGGAAGAAATGCATTAATTTACCAGTGTAGCTAATATTAGTGTATCCCAGAAAAAAATTAGTTTTAGAATATCTGAAGTTTGAATAGATGGAAGAACACAGGCAGCATGACAAACTTGTAGATTGTCCAAAATGAAATTATGCCCTATTGATCTCCTCTAGCAAAAACTAAGGACATTAGCATGTGGCCAGTCGAGAATGGGTGACCAAATCATGCCACGAAGCAGTCAGAAATATTTCATATGATTGAGGTCCAGATTCTGTTACCCTTACTGACATTAATATTCACACTGACTGCAGTGGGAGTAATCACAGAGTAAGGTACTGTTCAGGGGGTCTGATCCAAATCCCACTGGTTTAATAGGATTTAAATCAGTCTTAACTGATGGGTATCAGAATCTGACCCTTTAACAAACCACAGTAGAATCCAGCTGCTCAAGTCAAAAGATATATTTTGAACAACATTGTAAGGACACTATAATTCTCGATTTCAGTACAACAGGAGCTATACATGGCGTTGGAAGAAAACAGAATTTTACTATTAGAAAAAAAGGACAGAGGGGAAGCAATATATGAGTATTTTTCAAGTACACCAACTGTGCTTGAGTTTGAGAAAAAGAGGTAGGTGGGAAGGCATTATACTTCATGAAACCAGTAGAATGTCTTGGCCATTCCAGAGATATGATTATGTAGAATTAACTTCAATGTATATTATTGAACCTGGCTTGCTGGACAATCTTTTTCATGCTCTAAACTTTGTTCCTGTTGTCATTTCCCCCTACCAAACATTTCTGAAAAACACAATTTGTTGTCTGATACATCCAGGTCATAAAACAGACCATTAGCTGTAGGGTAGTTACAGTTTGGTGACCTTGCTAGGGCACCAAGAATTTATCTGCTTGTATTCAGAGAGTCAACAACATTTGAGTGTTTAACAGAGAGGATTTCCACTTACATGCAGTAAGAAAGATATTTTTCTCTTGTAGAGTAGCAATGAAACTTTTATTTTGAAATCTGTAATCAATTTATTTTCATCAGTTCCTTAATTCTCATAACAGTATAACCTCCTTTAATTTTAAATTCTGTGCATATTTGTGAACATTTATAGAAAATGGCAATAACCGTGTGTACTGTACTTGAACATAAATGCACCTGAGGAGCAGAATTTGGTTACTTGAGTGCTGCCAATACAACTTGTTCTTTGTTAAATATATATTAGAGACTTAAGTATTTGCGAAAAGTTGCTAAAAATGGCAGCCCTGAAAACTATCACCTAGAATCTAAAAGGACTGAGACTCTAGGTCAGATCCATTCAGACATTCAATTCTTAGCTTTTCCTTCTGAGTTTGCTAACAAAAATGTCAATGAGGGAAAGTGATTTTTAATGTCTAATGTTGGTATTTGTCCTCTAACTCATTGTACACAAGCCTCTGAGGAATTACCTGATGGTAACAACTTTTGGACACCAGCATCGTTGTCTAGAACTATTAAATTACAGATGTCAGTGAAGAATTCTTATTAATGTAACTGATGCCAGATCATTGTTTATATTTCTTTAGCAATTTCTCGAGTGATCCAGTGTCTAGATTGGGCTCTTTAGTTTGATATTTTCCTGTTAAAATACTAGAAATAACAAATGCACTAGAGGCCGTGATTATCCTAAAAAAGAAAAAAAGAGGTTTAATTCTTACATAGTGGGGGGAAATGCAGACTACTTAAGAACAATAGGGCTTTCCTGGACTTGGAAATATCTAATACAGAGTTGGAAGAGTTAAAATATGAATAGCATACAACAGTTTTTAAGCTATTGCACAGAACATGACCGACAGCTCTGACAGTCTGGACTATTGATACATCCAGTATTTGGTAGAGATGTTAAAGCAATATGAGGGCCCTGGCCTTACATACGGGAAGGGAGCACACTCAAGAATATCTCTAGTTTGGTATTTAGACTGACCTTTGACTTAAAGGGTATGTTGTGCCCGTTCCTGCTGCAGCATTATTAGAATTTCTACTCTCAGCATGACTATACAATGGACAAACACAATGTGCCCCTCCATGAGAAAAGGTCATGAAAATTCATTCTGTCATTGGAAGAAGGTAAGAAGAGAAAATGTGTATATTGTTTACCTGTTTATTAGGGTAAATATAACCTTGTAAGGTGCTTAGGTAAGATGATGGTGGAATGGCTTTACAAACCTAGACAGACAGACGGAGGAAACTAAAGGTGTTGAAGTGAAATGCCTCCCTTGATAGTGCCATCCAAAGATGGTTTGTGTGTGTAGTGTGGGGATGAATGTCACACTTTGTATAACTATAAATCATTCAATAACTGATATGTATAAAATGCAAATATTTTAACAGCATTTTCCCCCCAGTGTTTGTATGCAGATAATTAAAGATTAAAGTTCCTGGTAGTGACCTTCATGAAACAGTAAATGGCTTGTCTGGATGATTAAGACCATAGTGAAGTTGAAGCTGTAGCTAATGGCACACAAACCATGTGTAGTGTGTGTAAATGATTGCCAAAAACATGATTCCTTTTTTACAAAATCATTCATGAAAAAGAAAATGACCCACAACATACAATAATTCCTTAACAAGCAAAATAAATACTTTTCTCCCCTAGGAAGACTGTTTTCTCTTGCTTTCTAATTTCATAACATTATAAGCAGCGTTAGGATTAATAACTGGAGCAGGAATGAAATGAATGAGTGAGATGGTTTGAGAGTGCAGTTTCAGAGGCAGATTTGAAAACTTGGCACACAGCATCAATGAATGTCAGTATCAGTTATTTGATATTTTTGGACCAACATTGTCTGTATTTCTCCTATCATGTAGTTTGAAGGACATGTATGCATTTTTCTTCCATCATATCTAATGCTCTTTTTGCATTAGGGATACACATGAATTGGTTTAATACAAGATAACTTGGGTGTCTGAAAGATATCCTGACACTTAGGAACCATTTACTTTGACACCAAGTGAATTCCAGTGGTTTAATCACACTACTGAAAGGTCGTGTTTCACTGTACTTCAGAGCAAGTACTACACAGAAGTCCTGCCACATAGTGGTGGGATGCGAATCTTTTTCCTTGAGCACTTAGTATGCAGGCTGCATACAGCGAGGCTTCACAAGTTTCCAGGATGAAGGAATTCTCCATTCTCAGCTTGCATAACTGTAATGGAGCTTTTTTGTGGCTGGTACTGCTGTAAACCCTATGGTTGCTTATTCTTTGAAGGGAAGAAATTGTTTGTGACTCACTCACCTGCACGCCATTCTGGGCCTTCTGTGCGCAGGGGAAGGGGGAGTGTCCGATCTAAGAGACTATAACCCTTCATGGTTTGCATTTGTCTATCCCTGTCAATGGTTTTTAATGCAATAGTTCTTTCATCTCTGGATGTGCACTCTCTCTTTTAGAGAATACTGTATTGCTAATTTAGGAGGACACTTTTGCAATTTTCAGAGATCAGTTACATTGTTATAAAAATTTGCACACACTTATACTTAACAATACTAAGTTGTAATACAAATCACTATGATATGCCTGGAAATGTCAAATGAACTCATTTAAGGACTGTGATATTACATAGTGTCCCAATGAATCCATCAGACCTTTTTTTAACGATATTACTCCAACGTCATCCAGCATGGGCATATTATCAGTATCATATCACTTCAGTATAATGCCAGATTTGCATGCTGAAGGTGTATTTTCCCTTCCTCCTGCACAGAGATCAGCATGCGAGAATCTCCCATTATTACTGTCTGAATTTATGCACAAGAAATCCTATTCACTGAACGGACAATGGAAGTCTAAAAGTGCAAATAGACTACAGAGGTAGCTTTAGTGTCTGAATATGGCTTAGATAGCTTACCCAAACTGACTAGGAAGGGAAATAAAGCTTTCCAGATGGCCACTGCTGTTAAGTATAACAAAAAACTACTGGAAGCTGTAGATTTGTACACAAAATCTGACCCAGCATGTATTACCTATTCATAACTTATTTTTAGGACTAGATCCTGCTCTTTGGTACGAGAGCACGCTTCCCCACATTCTGTACCTTGGGAAATCAGCTATTGCATTCCCTCATATTTGCATAGTGAGCATTACTATAAGGAATATGGCCATGTGCCCAGATGCAGTGTCTTGGAGCAGATCTTATTGTTAACACCATCACCATTTTAGAAATGTTTTCTACAAATCCATTACAAAAATGATATTTGGGAAGATATTTTTAATTATGTGCACTACCAAACCATAAAAACAGGCACTGTGAATTGCTTGTTTGTTTCTCTGCTACATCTCAACCAGCTCTAGATAGGTACTGCATTTCCCAATATAAATTTCTGATCTAATTAAACAGCCATAAGGGCACAAGGCATTTTCTGGGAAACGAGGGAAGTGAAAACAATCTGGGAGGACCTGATGGCCACAGGCTATACCTTAGGCCATTAATCTTAGCCAGACATCAATCCCTAGAATATGTTCTGTTTCAAGGTGACTGCTGTTATTGCAAGAGAAAGATGAAAATAAACAAAAAAACATACTATTAGCATATTGGTATATGGATTTTTTTTATTGGGAACTGTAGTTTCAATAGGTACGTACAGGACGTTTCTAGAGAATGAATTCCCTATATCTCAGCCAGTTACACTGATTGAATTAATTTCAGAGCATTCCATTAATCTTAAAATAGGAACTAATGACAGGAGTATGGTCAGTATGCATCTTGGATATCTTACAGACCTAGTCTCTTGGATGGATGAATGGTAACCAAAGCTCAATGTACAATACACTGTACCCAACGATGATAATGGTTTTAGTCCATTTTGTTGTTAACTTCTACACTCCCAGAGACCTATTGATTATAGCAGAGTGCTTCTATATTTGTCTTCAAAAATAACTACCTTAAAAAGAGCCAATTAGAATGGTTATAGGATGCTTTTTCTTTACCCCAGTTTAATGAGATAGCTAACATAAAATATCTCACTGGACAAGGTAGTGTTGGCTGGGGGGAAATGGATGTATTAAGATTCCTCAAAACTGCTAATACTTTAAAATTTAAAGTTATTTAGGATCTGTTGCACAATTTCAGTTTTTGAAAATAAGCTACTCCCACAATTTATTTGATTAGTTTATTAGTTTGTATTGCTGTAGTGCAAAAGACTTCACTCGTATTCAGTGCCCTGCTGCACGAAGTTGCTGTGCAAGCAAAAAAGAAGATGCAGTCCCTGTTACAAATAGCTAACAATCTAATTTAAGACCTCATCAATTTAATGTCTCAAACAGTACAAGAAAAGCAGGGAAGAAGGAGGGTAACAGTGAGAAGACAACCTGGTTCCATAGGCTCGTTACAGCCACAGCTTAATTGTAACATTAAGATTAAGAAGGCTAAAGTCAGGAAATCTATCAGCCAAAGTTCTCATAGTAGTGTTATCCTGGCATTTTTTTTTTCTGCTCTTGCTTTTCTTAGAGAGATGAGGTGGTGAGATATCTTTTATTGGACCAACTTCTGTTTGTGAGAGATACAAGCTTTTGAGGTTACACAGAGCTCTTCTTCATTTCTTCTTTTGACCCAAAGAAGAGCTCTGTGTAGGCTCGAAAGCTTGTCTGTCTCACAAACAGAAGTTGGTCCAATAAAAGACATTACCTCACCCACTTTGTGTCTCTCTCTAATATCCTGGGACAAACATGGCTACAACACTGCCTACTTGCTTTTCTTGTTATATAAGAACTGCAAATGTTTATACTGCTAAAAGCATGTAATAAAATATACAGGAAGTGCTCTGCAAAGTGGCTGAGTCAATGTTTTTACAGTATCCTCTAGCCTTGAACCTTCCTGAACTCTGCTTTCTTTGTGTCTCTCTTCATATTGCATTAATGTTGGTTTTATACATTTGATTAAAGGAGAATGAAGAAATGGAGCTCTGGAGATAGCTATTGTTTGCTATGGTTTCTCTGGTGTCTGTATAGATCTCCTTGTGTACAGCTCTTCTCATACTCAGTGCAGGAAAATGCTCTCCCTGTTGTGTGGACTGGGAATTTCCTTTTGAGTAAAACTTTTCTTGGATTTATTGTATCCCTTTTGAATGGTATCCCCTCCTGTATTTGATTCCTTGGTGTAACTGAACTGCTCCTTCAGCTGTAAAGATTTCCTCATAGTCAGGGCATGTACATGGTCTCTCTACAGTGTGAATTTTCTGGTGTGTTTGGAAATCTCCTGTAATAGTAAAACTTCCCCCACATTCAGTGTGTGGATGGTTTATCTCCTGTGTGGATTCTGTGGTTTTCTTGGAGATATTCCTATTCCACAAAGCTCTTCCCTTATCCAATGCATGTAAATAATTTTCTGGTGTTGGGTGTATTTTGAGAATCCCTCAGAAAATAGTTTTTTTTTTTCTCATATACATTGCAGATATGCTGTGTGTATTCTCTGATATCTATTAATCTCTACTGTCCTAGTTAATCTTTCCCCCGCCCCCCTCAGTGAATGTAAATCCAAGGCTACTGTGTGCTATAAGTAGATAGATTTTAGGTGTGACCTAGGGACATGAGAAGTAATAAAAATACTATTATTCCTTGTACTTTTATGGCATTTTTCAGAATAAGATCTCAAAGCACTTTACAAAGGTGACTATGCTTTATAATATACAGATTGGGTTCCTGAGGCACAAAGAGATAAAATTACTTCTGCAGTGTGAGAAGCAGTAAAATACAGGTGTCCCTTACCTAGCCCACCTCTTTACCCAGTTACCTGAAGGTCAGACTAGCAATTAACTGCCTGTACCATTCTTCTAGACGTGAGAGTGTACCTCCTCACATATGAAGCACAGATTGTCTGAAAGGGTCAATAGCATGTGAGGGTATATATACAGACACTTCCAATCAGTAACAGAAAGCTAAGCATGAGGACGCTTGGCAAAAGCTGTGCAGGGAAGCTGAGGGAGAGATTGTGTGGTCTTAGGGGTTTCTGTAGTCACACAAAATTCTGTGTTTGGTAATGGAAAGAAGGCAACTCTTTCTGTGGTTATTTACCATTGTCACATGGAAATAATTACCTGGCATTGTGGAGTTTGTTTTTGTTTTTTTAAACTAATTTTCTGATACTGTGGCTTCTTTTCAGGAAATTTTACTATGTGAGAATGATGTTCCAGTGCGCTGGTAAGTTAAAGTGTATGTGTAATAGGATGTTGCAGAGAGTAGGCATTGTACTACCCACACAATTTTAATTTCATGTAATGAATGGCATTTTTCTTACGGAAGAAGAAGCCAGTTTTTTTCAGGCACCAAAACCTGGTCCCATTATAGTCAGTGTGAGTTTTGCTCTTGATTTTAGTGGGTCCAGTGTTTGGGCCTGTACATTTTAGTAATTATTCATCCACAAAACAATAGCAAACCTGTTTTCAAAATGAGCATTCCCCAAGTGACAATTTTCCCTTTTAATGTGTTTCTAAATAATATAAAATCTTGTCATTTTCAGCTCTGAATGTGTCTGGGACAGTGTCATAAGTAAATACCATCAAAAATCTGTCCAAAATTGATTCAGAAAAATCAGCAAACTTGCGATTAGAGGTGACAGGAGACAGAAGTACCCATCCAATCCACATGACACACTATGGATACTTTATATCTCCAGTGGGTTCCTGAGTTTTCAGAGAAATAGTGTTACTTCATGACATACCACTCAGAAAGACAATGGGTTAGAGCCTGAGCACAAACAAAGCACTTGGCACTGCAGAACTTTAATATGGGTGTCCTACTGTATAATTGTAAGTATGTGAGAAGTCCCACTGAAATCAACAAAACCACTGTGACAGTCTGTATCTTTCTATACAACCCTTATTTAAGACCATGATAACTTTGTACAAAGTGTGCCTTGTGAGGTTTCACCAAAAACTGATAATGTGCTGATCATTATTGTCCTGGTAAAATATGTGTAGCAACATTGTATGTAAAGTTATAAAATTCTACTGTATGACATTACTGAGATGTATTCCAAATTTAGAAAAGCAGCACAAACCAGTTCCTCAGAGACAAAAGGCAAACTGATGCCTCAGTCAATGAAATCAAATGGATGATCACCTGGTTAAGTGGCCATTCTTTGACAGGAAAAAGGGTGTATATTTCTTGCTCATACCTTGGTAAAGAAACATCTGGAGGTTCCTATCTCCACAGACTTTGTCTCCTGAACTCCAGCTAGAGATGATTCTCAAAGAAGAGGAAAAAGTATAAGAATGGGGAATAGAGGCCTCAAATTATTCCTCCTTTTTCTCTCTCTCTCCCCCATCCACGGCATCCACAACACCTGAAGAATAAAGGAAACAGGTTTGGACTGTGGAGGAATCCTGACTGAAAGATTCTGCCAGTAAAACTTCTAGAACATGTGGTGAGAGAGATCTTTGCTTTGAATTCACTTAGCTTGTTAAGTTAGTTATTAGTTACATTTTACTTTCATTTTCTTGTAACCAACTCTGACTTTAAGCCTCATGACTTGCAATCACTTAAAATCTATCTTCCTGTAGTTTTATTATTTTTCTCTAAACCAGTGTGCTTCGTTTGAAGAGTTTGGGGAACCTCCGTTTGGGATAAAAGGATTTGTGCATATCATTTTCTATTAATAAAATCACACTTTATATGATCTTGTATAGTCCAGGACCAGCTGGGCAGTACAAGATGCACATTTCTGGGGGTAAGTCTGAGACTGGGAATTAGCCTATGCTGCAGTGTAATTCAAGGGTGCCTGGCTGTTCCACTCTTGCAGTATAATGGGGAATAATTTATATGCAAGGGGATAAGCTAAACGAGGAAACATAGCTGTTGAGATGAGATTTGGAGTTAGATGGAGAGGTAGAGGGAGGCTGTTCCAGATGGCAAGAGCTCCAGAAGAGAATGTTGTCTGGGTCAGATTCTGATCAGATTACTCTGAAGGCCTAAATCTCAAAAAATTGTACTGAAGTCAGTGGAGTTACTTTGGTATAACTGAAATAAGAGTCTGGTTCTGAGAACTCTCGTGGAACACTCCTGCAGGAGGAAATCTAGATGTTCTATTGGGTTGTGTAGCAGGAATCTAAGTCTCCTTACATCTTATAGTTTGGAGTAAGAATTCTTCAGAAATGTCTGTGCTCTTAAATTCTATAGGCATTTAGAAATAATTTCTATACACCCTTACTTGTTTCGACTATTATAGTCTGTAGGTTACCGCCATAGAAGTAAAAATCACACCAATGGGCTGAAAGCCCACAAAGCCCTCTACATCAGTTAAGCCTGAGGAACTGTACCTTTGAGCTACATCAACACTAGGAGCTAGGGGTGTGATTCTCCTGCTTGTGCTAGCTCTCTTCAAGCTAGCATGAGTACAGATGTACCCGTGGTAGCAGCAGTAGAGGCAAGGCTGAACTGTGCTAACTACAAACTTGCTTGAAACCAGTGTACACATACCCAGCATGGTTTAGCAGTGCCTCCGATGCACTACCCATGCTACTGTAGCTACACTATTGTTTGTGTTAATGCTAGTTCAATGAGAGCTGCCATGAGTATGAGTACAGGAGCAGGGGAATCACACCCCCAGTTTGTAGTGTAGCCTTAGAGGTTTAGCTTCCAAGACAGGAAGTCTGTGGGAGGGGAAGCTACAGAAATCCATGTTCTGCTATGCAGAGACAACTGGGGAACTGCATCACCAAATGAGGATCTACTCCAAGCACCTTGGGCCCTGAATGAATATTGAATACAATAAGGTGCTAGGAGTAAATAGAAAATAACCTAAGTGAAAGAATGGAGCAGCTAAAAGCTCTACCAGGCTCGAAAATATGCAAGACAAATTGTTAATGATATAAAGAGCACTAAGGTTACACAGATGATGTTTTGGTCTGGGGAAGAGCAATAAAAGAGCATGACCAGAGACTCAAAGCAGCTTTAGAAAGCATCAGAGCTGCTGGGCTAATTAGTAAACAAAAATATAAATTCTATGTAACAGAAATAACACTCCTGGGGGGGAAGTTAACACAGCAAAGTATACAGGTAGATCACAGCAAGGCTGAAGCCATCTACAACATGCCTGCTCCAACAGACAAGGAAAGGGTACAAAGATTCCTTAGAATGGTGAACTTTGTAGGGAAAACAATGCCTGATCCATCTACTCCAAGCAGTAACCTGAGAGCATTACTGTGCAACGCTGTCCAATGGACCTAGAGAAGGAGTTAATTAAAGAGGCACCAGTCCTGAGATACTGTGACAGCAAGCGCAAAACTAAGTTGTCCATGGATGCTTCAAAGGAGGATAGTGTCACAGTCCTCTTACAATCATATGGTCCAACCTGGAGACCAGTGGCTTGTGTGTCTTGGGCACTAATAAAAACAGAGTATCAGTATGCTCAAAGAGAGGAGGAGGCTTTGGCCTTAGTCCAAGGGTAAAAATCATTTCATCTCTTCATTTATAGGAGGCCCATGATAGCTGAAACTGACCACAAACTACCTATTGCCATTGCCAAAAGGGGCCTGGCAAGTAGCCCCCCAAGAATACGACAATTATTTTTTCGCTTACAAATGTATAATTTGTAAATTTAAAGCAAATGTGGGAGGGACTTGGTGGTTGCAGACATGCATTCTAGAGCATTTGACAAAAGTGCAGTGGCGCACAGTCCAGAGCAACAGCTCAGGATGAAACCCTGCAGCATGTTCCCAACCCCTGTCGCCAATTCAGGGGGGGAAGCTCTCAGTTCCAAATGGAATTTTATTTAAAGATTCCAGGGTAGTGATCCTTAAAATGCTACAGGAAAAATATATATTAAAAGGATACATTAAGGTCATTTAGGAACTGAAATATCAAAGAAAAGGACTGGAGAGGTTTTATACTGGCTTCAGATGAGCAGCAACACTGAGGAAGTTGTTAAGGCTTGTGACATCCACCAAAAATACAGGCCAAGTCAAGCAAAAGAGCCTATGCTGATGGAACAGGAAAAATTGGCCTCCTGGAGCAAAATAGGAATAGATTTGTTTATGTTGAGTGGAAAAAACTATATACTCATTGAAGACTATTATTCTTGCTTCCCTTAAAGAACCTTACTAGAAGCTACCTCAGCTAAACAAGTGATTGTGCATGTCAAATCTGCTTTTTGCTAGATGTATACCTGACACAGTAATCTAACAATTGGCTATAGATAGTGGGCATGGGTTTAAGAAGTTTGCAATGAAGCCCAGGTTTAGATATATAATCATTAATCCCCATTATCTGAAATTCAGTGGGTTGGTAGAAAATGGTATTAAAATATAAGGGGACTACTGAAAAAAGCTGTGAAGTCAGACTTGATCCATACTTAGTATTGTTAAATTACGGGATGGCATCAATGAAATGTCACCTGCAGACATTTTATTTAACTGAAAACAGAGGACAAGAATGTTTGAAATGAGAGAAGCTGATGTAAGTGTCACTGGGAATTTGCAAATGTATAAAGAGACAGATAAAGCTAAACAAAAAAAGCAATATGATTTGGGTTCCCAGGAGCTGCCACCATTTAGTGAACATGACACAGAGCATCTCTGTAATGGGAATCAGTGATCGCAAACAGCAGTGGTGTCATATGGGGTTGTTCTGTGTGCAGTCTTATAAGGTTGTTACTCCAGACAGGCTTACACTGAGGAGGAATTAGCAACACTTCCAGAAGGGAGGGAGGTAAGGAGCATTGAGTTTGCTGTTTTGCCAGAGAAGGTCTCAGGCAACAACCACAAGGGGACAAGACAACCAAGCCCCAAGATATAAGACTTAGAACAAAGGGACTTGCCACCTTTTGATAATGATAGTACTGATATTTCAAGGGAAACCCAGAAGTCCAAGTGATTTTACAAGGCACCTCAGAGGTTAATTGAACACTATTATTAAATTTAATTACTAGGTTGATTGTTAGTATTTGAATTGTCTGTTATATCAATGTTGTTTATTAAGTGATGATGGTGGCAAGTTTTGGCTGGGACAGGAAGATGATGTATTGGAAACTGTATCTTTAAGTGGTTTAGCTTCCCAGACAGGAAATTTGTGGGAAGGGCACTGCAGCCCATGTTTGGTTATGTAGGAGCAGATGGGGAACTGTGTCACTGAAAAAAGAGGATCTCTTTCAAGCCACTTGAGCCCAGAGTGATTCTTGAACACTACAATGGCCATATAGGGTTCAGATGACACAAAGGCCACATGGGGGTGCTTCCATGCTCCCTGAATGCTGAGGAAAAGGTCTCTAAACCAGTCTACGTCCGATAAGAAAATGGTTATGGATGATTCGAAGTACCCTCTGAATATTGTCTGACATTTGTCTATCCTTAATGAATCCAGTTTAATCTGGATTTATATAAGCTGAGAGCATGAACTACTCTTGGTGAGTGAGTATTTTTGGTAAAATCTTTGTTGTGATTCAACAGTTATATGGTCCTAGCAGAAGCACATGGAGGGACATGATAGATATAGGCCAGGAAAAAGACCCTGGATTGAAATGTATACAAAGTCAATGGTCTCAGGAGACCTGTGAGAGCAGTGCATAGTGGCTATGGAGCAATGGCCTATATTCTAGCTCAAAGGCAGTAGCTCTGCACACTGGCCTTTGATTTTTGGGGGAAGGGTGGATTTCTCCTCTCCTTTGCTGCATATGCCACCTGAACAGAACCTGAATATTGGGATGGAGTGAATTTCACCCAAAAGGAACTTCTCAGCAAGAGCTAAGGCTATTTCCATTTGCTAAGCATTTCAAATACACTTTCCAGACAAGAGTGTATATAATGTTTTGAAATGCAATGCAATATGTTTTCTAAGGCAAACATTTATAAGCAGTGGTGAAAAGTCTGTATTGTACTGCGTCAAGCAAGTACAGATTGTCACTTCCAGTTGCCAAAGGCGAACACAACACGGTGTGCAATGTTGCAGAGGTCAGGAAGATGATGAGTGTCACCATTGTACTTTTCTAAAGGGCTGTAGGTTTCCTTAAAAACAAACAAGCCCTCTCCCCATAAACATCATCAGTACACACTATTATGTGTGCAGAGCAAAACTAGATTGAATTGTTCTATGAGAAGAAATCCTGCAGCACTAAAGGCGTGAAATTCTATTTTATTCAGATCACAAAAGCTTTATGGTTAGACTGTGAAACTGTGAGGTGGAGGAAGCATGAAAGCTGAGGGAATATACATCTCTAGCACTTATATTTTGCATAGTTCAACATATTAAAATATATATTTGCCCACCCACTCAATGAAATACTTATAAAGAATAAAGCTCCCTTAGCTATAGACAATCTGATTTTCTGAGACTTATAGTAAAGATTATTTTCTACTACTAAATTACCCCTGCAATCAGGCAGGAGGGAAACTATCAAGTTTATGGCTTTGTTTACAGGGTAGAAATAAGTATTATTCTGTTTGTATACTAATTATGTGGAAATACATGCTATTTATCTCTTATAGGCTACGTAGTAATTTTGCATTACCATATAATTAAGAAATTGTAATGAGTATTAACATGACTATTTATGTCCTCTTTAAAGTATTATTTAATTTATGGGTATTTACTTTACTATTCCATTGGCAATTTTTTCATCTCTGCTGATTAATTTTTTACACACAGATTAGCCAACTGGGAAACTCAAGTTCAAGAGAGAGATGAGGATTCTGAGCATTTGCCAAACAGTTATTTGTGTTGGATACAAACAGTGTCTGGGAATTAAGGTGACACAAACCCAATGTGCATACTGAACTCTGTGTTGGCTAGTCTACGGAGCAGTTTTAGTTGATGATTGTCCTGACCTTCTGAGCTGAGTGGTTCAGCTTCAGGTCTGGAGGATGTTAGTACTGTCTCGATTGGAAGACAGTGGATTACTTTGTGTCTTGGTTAAGTTTCAAGAACATTTCTATAGAAAGGGTTGAATAGTGCAAAATAATAGTGTGGATATTTATTTTGAAATTTTTTTCACAAAGTTTGTTTCAGCCATGTCCAGATCGCTTTTGCTTTTGGTGAACATTTAAATGACAAAGTTCAACTGGCTTGTATATTTGCAGAAAATTAATTTCAAAGCTGTTTCTATTCACACAAATTGAATGTTATATTTGCTCGTAAGAGTGTTTTCCCCGTAGCCTCCTGAATTTCTCTCTTAACTCCATGACTCTTACACTTCCCACTTCTGATCTATTTAAAGAATGATTGCTCTTCAAGTTCCCTTTTAGCTCTCTTAATTTCCATTTTACGTTTTGCCTGCCATAATTTATGTTCCTTACTATTGGCTCGCTGGTGCTGGATTCTGACTTTGGTTTAGACATGAGCTTTGAGGCTCAAACAATTTGGGTTCAATTTCAGCTATGCCACAGATCTCTTTTGTGACCTTCAGTAAGTTGTTTAATCTCTCCATGCCTCAGTTGCCCATCCTGTAAAATGGAGGTCATACCATAGTCTTTGTCCCGCCCTTTGTTTGTATTATCTCTTACAATGTGTAGATACAGCATCAAACACACTGCGTTCTCAATCTCTGCTTGGGCTCCTAGCCATTATTATACTGTAAACATTAACAATACTTGTTTGACTCAAATAACCATTATAATCTTGCTATGCAGTATTGCCATACCGTTTCTTCTTACATTTCTGTGTCTGTATTTGTTTAAGGGGATACATACCTTCCGAAGTTCAATTATGGTACAGTATGCTTAAATAGCTTCTATGCTGAGTCAACATATTTTAATTTCCTCACTTTCTATTTTTGGGTCTGTTTGACTAACTTCCTTATTAATTTATAAATCCCTTTTCTAAAGCTGCATGTTGTAGTGTTAGTTTTTTGTATTCTCCCTTCCTCGAAGATAGTGAATTGAATTATACTGTGGTCACTGTTGTAGCTTAGCTATAGTTTCTTCTTGAACCTGTGTACTCCTTAAGACTATGTCAAGAATAGCCTCTGTTTCTGTGTGCTCTGAAACTAATTGGTCTAGGAAGCAATTGGTTAATGTGCAAAGAAATTGTTTCTTGAATTATTGCCCCAGTATTACATTTTCCCAGTTTATATGCTGGCAGTTGAAGTCACATCTTATTACTGTTGCCTATTTGAGCTCCCTCACCATTGTGCAGTCAATAGCTCTTTCCTGATCAGGAAGTCAGTAGAATGAGACTATAAGTATATTTGTATTATGACTCTGGGATTTGTACGGTCCTGAGTGGCCCTCGTTTGAAAATGGGAACCATAGTACTTGACCTATATTTAAGGATTGCAACAGCTTGTCTCTCCTTTAGATTCTTTAATTATTTGCATTGTTGAACGACATAATGAAAATCAGAATAATAATGCATCTTCCCTCTGTGAACACCACTTTTCATTAAGCTTTATTGAAGTTTAATCCTATTGATGGTCTTTCACATCCAGGTCCTAATGCTAACATTTTTCACTTTTGCTTTTCATACTGTGCTCGAAACATCCAGAAAATACAAGAAGCTGGAGTTAGATGAGCAGAGGAGGAAGTAGAACAATCAAAGTTCTCCTACCACAGTGGACTTCTGCTACAAGTTTATTTGTGTTCCCTTACTGCTTTGGTGTGTTGAGTGACATTAAAACAATTATAACATTCCTTTATCTAGAGCAGGGATCAGCAACCTTTGTCACGCGGCCCACCAGGATATGCCCCCTGGCAGGCCGGTTTGTTTACCTGCCATGTCTGCAGGTTCGGCTGATCATGGCTCCCACTGGTTGCGGTTCACCATTCAGGCCAATGGGGGCTGTGAGAAGCTGCGGCCAGCACATTCCTCGGCTCACGCCACTTCCCGCAGCCCCCTTTGGCCTGGAACAGCGAACTGCGGGCAGTGGGAGCCACAGTTGGCTCAACCTGTGGACGCAGCAGGTAAACAAAGTGGCCCAGCCTGCCAGGGGGCTTACCCTGGCAGGCCGCATGACAAAGGTTGCCAATCCCTGATCTAGAGTCACTTTTGACAATGTACAATGTGTACATTATAAAGGAACCACAACAGAATAATAAAATGAGAGGTGGAAACTAGTCCATCCTCCTGTCCATGTTGGATTTCTCCCATTAGTATAGAAATTGGAGTAGTAAAACATACCCATCTATTAGTAGCAACAGCAGTAGTAGTAAACCACTTTGAGATCTATACATGAAAAACACTCTATGTGCCTAACTATCATTACTGTTATAACATCACCATTCAGTTCTTTGTCTAGTCTCAATTTAAATTTCTCTAATGATGGAGTGGCCACTACTTTCCTTAGCAAAGAATATTCCATGGTCAAATACATTTCACTACTAGGAATTTTTTCCTGATATTCAGCCTACATGTATCTTTGGATAATGTCATTCCCTTACTCCTAATTAGTACCTCCTTGTAGTGCCTTGAAGATATTCTTCAGGCTCCTCATGTGTGCTTCCTGAGAAGTGTTTAATGCCCCTGACTACCACCTTGCAGTTCCCTCATAGTCTTCATCTACATATTCATCTTTTTAAATCTTTTCCCCATAAACCAATTCTTCCAGCTCCCTTGATCATTTTGGTTTTGTTCTCTGATATTTTCCTGGCAGTTTGCCAACATCTTTCTGGTGTTCAGGTGCCCAGAATGGAAGGACATTTCTAGTCACAACCTCATAAGAGTTGCAGAGAGAGTGTGACTATGTTCTTCTTGCTCAGTAACATGAAACCTCTCTGAATTAGCTTCAGATTGCATTGACTCGTTTGACACCAGACTGCATTGCAAGCTCTTCTCCTGAAACATCACTACTGCAAAAAGGCAAATGAAAAGGCTTTGAATAACCATGAAACATTTTTAAGGGAGTCAGCGGATCTTGTGGTTTCCATTACTAGCCTCAGCCTTTTAGCCATCTTCTAACCTATGATGGCCTTTTCCCAGCTATTATTAAACCACTCCTTAAAGAGAGGAATGCCTTTTAAAAAACAATGTAAAAGATATGTCTTTCTCCATGAGTATAATCCTACTGAGGCACTGGCTCTGGCAGCAACGCTGAACTTCTGGTATGCATTTGTTAATGTTCAGTATAGCAGTTCCTAAAAATGTCATTGCATACCCGTGGTTCACTGCAGTGTGCTTTGGGCACTGTTGGAAATGGCATTTGAACACTACCTGGCGTGTTAACAGACAGGTAGATAAAGCAGGTACCCCTAAAAAAGCACAGGGAGAGGGTATAATTTAAACTTGTTTAAACTTGAATTGGCAGGCATGACGTCAAATTCTTTTAACCTGTGCCATAAAACAGAACAATCATGTAATTGGTGGGATTATGGTTTGTGTGTTTGATATGTGAACAGGTTTTGGTTTGTTTTTAAATACAAAATGATATTCCTCTCATGTATATTTTGGTTAAAATAGCAGCCTTTTTGCTCCTGGGTATTTAGACTGTGTCGTTGCTGGCATTTTCTATATGTCCGTGCCAATATTTGAACAGAACAATGAACTATTAGTAGAGCTACTGTGTACATAATGATGAAAGGTGGGGGATTGATTGCACGTTGCTATGGCAGTAAAGCAATCACTTTGAGAATTGTGCTCTCTCTCTCTCTCGTATTATGGTAACAATGATGCACGTTAGCTTTTTGTGGAACAGCTTCAAATAGAAGCTTAACAGGAAGAACTTGGAAAAATGTTATCAAAAGTGGAAGATTATTTTCCTTTTTTTCCCCCTCAAGAATTATCTTTTCAATCCATCCACATCATCATTGTGAACTATAGTAGCTCAGAACCTTTCTTTCTTTTCCAGTTCAGTAAGTACTTGCACCTTTAATTTTTCCCTTTACAAAAAGGGATTATTTTTTCAGCTTTCACAAAACCAAAGATGAGAAAATGTATTATCTTCCTTGAAAGATAATCTTTCACATGATTTGTTCAATACAAATGCTAGGAAATGCCAACAATCTTAGTCATAAGGTGAGATGTTTTATTTTTTTTTCTTGCAGATGTGTCCACCCTATCCTAAAAAACACATTAGTCAAAACCCTATTTTAATCCTGAGGGATAAATCTGCTTTCTTATTCATGTTTGTTGCTAGGGTTTGTTACTATTTAAAGCTTACATTACCATTATGGAATCTGTTGGTTTATGTGATCTAAGTCCTATTGTAATCTTTTTGGCCATCAGCATGACCTCTTAACCCTTTGTGTTTTATATACCAGACTTTGATGTTGAAAATGTCATAAGTATTGCTTAACTTACTGCTGAGATCCAATCTTGCCTCTTTACAGCATAGATGCAGTGGAACAAATACAGTGGTATTACTTTATGTACCTTAGCACAGCCTTGAAAAATTGTACTTGCTTGCTTAACTAGAGGAGTTTTTAGGGAGGTCGGGAGAGAATGGATAAGTAAAATATCATATAATTTAGTTTTCCATCGTCTTCACCGTGGTAATAAAAGTGTGTGAGCAGATTTTGACCCTGGCTTGGTGTATTTAAAGATGATTTTGTAAGGCTTCCTTAGAATGTTCCGCAGTGTGTCTTAGAGGACACACGTGGGTTGCACTGAAGAAATTACATGGGCAAACAGGTTTGTATATGTCATAAGGTATAATTCCCAAATCTGAACCTTAGTGTCCAAAATTTGGGTACCTGCATGAATTCCTCTAAGCTTAATTACCAGCTTAGATCTGATATGCTGCCACCAATCAAAACTCTGAGTGTTTGATAAACTCTGGTCTCCCCAGAACCTTCCCTGGGGACCCCCAAGACCCAGATCCCCTGGATCTTTACACAGGGAAAGTAAACTCTTTCCCTCACAAGTGCCACTCCTAGGCTTCCCCTCCCTGGGTTCCCCTAGAAGATCCTGTGCTTCAAATGCCATGAAACACACCGAGCAGGTTTTTTCCTCCCTCTTCCCCTGAGGCAGTACAGATTCACGCTCCGTAAATCTAACACAAAGAGATCCCCCTCCCTTCATTCCTCAGCCTTAACCAGAGAAAAAAATCAATCAGGTCTAAAAAAGAAATCTTTTAATAAAAGAAAGGAAAAAGTAAGGAATTATCTCTGTAACTTCAAGATGTAAATATACAGGGCCCTATAGCTTACAGACACACAACTTTCCCCTCAGTACCAATACAAATCAAAATATTCCCAGCAACTACACATATAAAAGTTAACCAGCCAGATCCACAATTGCAAATAGAGTAAAACAATCAAAAAGCCTAAACTGCCTGTTTTTACTTACTATTTGAACAGAAACTTAGAGAGCCTGTAGTAATGTCTGGTCTCTCTCAGACCCCCCCCTCCCCCGAGAGAAGAACACACACAATGGACAAAGAACACACACAAAACTTCCCTCCACCCAGGTTTAAAAGTATCTTGTCTCCTGATTGGTCTTCTGGTCAGCTGTTCCAGTTCCCTGCTTGTAACTCTTTACAGGTAGAAGAGACATTAACCCTTAACAATCTGTTTATGACAGCATAAAATAAGAATCAAAGTAACCATCACCTAAACTTGAGCTGAAACTGAACTGGCTGATTTTTAGAACTTCAGAAACATTTTAGTTAACTTTTATTTCCATTATTTTTCATTTTACTATACATTTCTGCTTCCAGATATCAGCTATGACTGGAAACAGCAGGGCCAACATAATATGAGAGGCTGTTCTTGTGGTATTTCCACTTCAGTTGGAAGAAGGAAGACCTAAAAATCTCGTGAGAAGACCTATTGTTATTCCAGGTTATTCATGTAGTGCTTTAAGCTCTCAACACTATTGTGAGGTAAGTAAGGCGCAATGGTCCAGATGTGCAAGGGATTTAGGCACCTAAAGATGTGGATAGGTTTAGATGCTGTTGTAAATCCCACAAGATGCCTAACTCACATTGAAAGTCAGAAGTTAAGCACCTAACTCACTTAGGTGCTTTTGAAAATCTTACTAGGCTCCTATCTGTATCTTTAGGCACCTAAAATCCCTTTGGAAATCTGGCCCACAATGTATAGGTCTAACCTCACTCCACACTGAAGTTCAGCCACATTTGGGGTAGACACAGCAACTCCTTAACAACGCACAGCAACAGTATGAAATAATTAGGATACGACAGTAAGAAGAATATTGTTTACATTTGAAATTGCAGAGGAAATATAGGTAGGCAGATTAGAATTTGGCGAGGATGTGTTAGATACCACCAATGTCTATGTTATGAATAGTTCCTTGAGATGTTTAATGATCCCAACTGGGCAGGCCTCTAGTTCTACCTCTAATGTGAAAGACAGCACCTCCAGTAGCACAGTGTCCTCTAACACTGTGACACTGTGCTGGTGCACTGACTCTGCATTGATTCAAAAGAAGAATGCCCCCTGCTCTGATTCATTAACACCATTTCCTGCAGCAACTAAGTGTTTCTTGGAGATCTCCATGCTTTAGATTACAAGAGCTGATGAAATAATAGTGCTAGGTTTTGAGCATGCAAAACTCAGTTAAATGAAGGAACCACTTGCCTGTCATCTTGACTGGGGGTAAATTACTGCACTGCAATATTACTAATAATGAAAGGGAGATTATTGGATCTTCCCAGGCTTTTTATTCCTCAGTCTTTAATTGTAACCTGAACAAGAATATCCTGCTGTGGATAAAAGGACAGAGGAGCTAGCCTGAAAAAAGAAAATGTGTGAGCAGGGATGGCTCTAGACATTTTGCCACCCCAAGCACGGCGGCATGCCACAGAGTGCGCTATGCCGGCCGCCGGGAGGGCAGCAGGCAGCTCCGGTGGACCTCCCGGCGGTGGCATAGCGCCCCCCGCGGCATGCCGCCCCAAGCACGCACTTGGCATGCTGGGGCCTGGAGCCGCCCCTGTGTGTGAGAGTGGAAGTGAGAGAGAATTTTCCAAACAGGGTGTTTATGTCAGTTGTGTATCTGACTACAGTGTGCAAAACCAGTGGTAGCTGAATATTGCCTCCTTTGCCTTCTGGTTTAGAAGCAACATAAAATCCTGTTTAATGTGCCTTATGTTCTGTGAAAGAGGATTGTACCCTGCACATGCAGAGGGAAGGCCTCAATAACCTAGAACAGAGGTTCTCAATCTTTTTCCTTCTGAGGCCCCCGCCAACATGCTATAAAAACTCCATAGCTCACAACTACCATTTTTCTGAATGTAAGAGCTAGGGCCAGCGTTTGGGGGAATCCGTCAGGGCAGTTGCCCAGGGCTCCATGCCACAGGGGACTCTGCGAAGCTAAGTTTCTCAGGCTTCAACGTCAGCCCCGGGTGGTGGGCCTTGGGTCACTGGACTTCAGCTCCATGTGGTGGGCTTTGGCTTTCTGCCTTGGCCCCAACAAGTCTAATGCCAACCCTGGTTGGTGGACCCCCTGAAACCCGCTTGCAGCCCCCCAGGGGGCCCCAGACTCCTGGTTGAGAACCACCGACCTAGAACATCTTTTACTTTTACTTTAGCTTCTGTGAAGTAGAATTTGAAATTAGCACCTAAATTAACTGAGGTAAATGGAGAAGAGTTGCTGCTTGTTTGGCTGGAGACACTTTTCCTGCAAAGCTAGATAAGTGCAAAGGCACAGTTTATGAACTGAATGATATATACAGAGGGCTGTTACATCAATGGAGAGGGCTAGAAAGTAGCAGCACCATCTACTGACTAAATCATGTTATTACCAGACTAACTCACAAACTTAACTAGAGTGGCATTGTAATCCTTCATGTTCTAACCATGTGAATGTAATTACAAGACCTCCCTGGTTTATTAACCAACTAATTAAAGATTTAGTTATGGTTTCTTATTGTTTAAAACAAAAAAGCTGCTGCCTCGCCTTTTGATTCAATGCAGATTTATATCCTGACCTTGCCAATTCCCTATCAGCTCAGTTGACTATGAGGACTTTTAAACAACTGATCATGAATGTTAATCCTAGCCTCAGGGTCAGCACTTCTGCTCTGAATCTTTATTTGGGATATGGAATGATGGAGAAACATAGTTTTCTTAGAAAAAGTAGGGGCTTGTGTAGTAGTGATGTGAAAACATAATTTGGTAGAGAGGGTGATTCTGCATGCACATTTAAAAGTTGGAGGTCCAAAGCACATAGTCCGTAATTAGGTAAAACTGTAATTTATTTTAATGGAAGTGTTGCCTCAGAAAGGGTCTGAAGAATTTGTCCCTAATTTTTTGGTGGAACTGTATCCTTTCTAAACCTGGGCTGGTCAGTCTATCAAACTCAATTTTTGAGATTATCGTTGGTTCCTAGTTTGGGGTAAGTCAGAACCACTCAGAAGAATCTTTATTTCAAAATTTTAGTGCACAACCTTCAGTTCTCAGACCAAAGCAGGAATGACAGAGGAGCAGAAAAGTTGAGGATGGGTAGGGGACCTATGTGATAAAGATATGCTGAATTCTTTAAAACCTCAATGTTCTCTTTCCTTGTGATTCCATGAAGGTTAGGGAGAGAACTAAAATATGTCTGTCCAAGAAAATGTAAGAACATTAGTGTCTTCAAATATCATAGCTCTGATTATTAGGTGAACTTCAACCCAGCTTCCAACATTGTAGGGGCAAAATTGTGGGAGCATCTATTTGTTTGCAGCTTTACCCATTTAGATGTTTAGTTACCTGATTTGTGGGTACAGTCAAGTATGGAACCATCTAAATGGATACAATTCCACATAAAAATAATTGAAATAATTGGTAATGATTTCCAGTTACAGGCCATTTTTGAAAACATAGATCTGTTTATATAGATAGCAGAGTCTTTTACATTGCGTTCCAAGAGGTCATGTTATGTTAACTGCTTACTTAAATAGCGAGGCAGAGCCTGCCAAGACAAGGAGTTCTATCATGTGATTCCTCAGCTTGAAGTGAGCTGCCTCTTCTGGAGCATTGACTGTTAGAACCTGTTGTCTCAATGGGCCATGCCTTTCTGTACATATATGAGGGCAGCAGAAATGGGCTTCCTTTTATGCATGTTATATGAAGTCTCCTGACTTCTAAAAGTTGCCTCAGATGGGGAATATTTCAGAATCTTTTATATACACTGGGGTAGATTCTCAGCTGGTGTAAATTAATATAACTCCATTAAGCTGTGGATTTGTGTCAGCTGAGGATCGAGCCCATTGGGTATTAATTTGAAAAAGGAAAAATAAATATGTTGAGAAACCAGGTCTAACCTATATCTGTTTGATCAGATAATTGGTGAAGATCTGGTGACTGAACAGAGAGGGAATATTACAGCAGATACACATCAGGAACATACCCAGCTATCTAAGCTGTGTTCTGTGCTAGAAAACGAAAATATGCCAATCTTCTCGCCAAAATTGTCTCTTTATTTAACCTGCCATAGTCAAATGCATTTCAGTGATGGTGCTTAAAAGCTGCTGTTTTCATGCATCATTAATATTTCCTAACCCAGTTCCTGAATTCCCACTGACAATCCTGTTAAAGCAGTCTTACTGACTGCTTAGTAAATTCATCCTGGGCCTGAATGGCCAATGTAGAATTTCTGAATTTCATTACTGGCTGGGGAGCAACCTTAATTATCTCTGAAGAAACCTTAATGACTAGGATTACCTTGAGGGGAAAAAAAAGAGAAATTGTTTTCTGTCCAGAAACCACTTAGAAGCTACAGGCACTAGCACTCATTGCTCATAACATTCCCAGTGTGACAGCTGCCAACAAATACAGCTATGCCAGATCAAGAATACCTGCTATGCCCTTATACAAAGAGATGAAACACAAATTACATGCATTTCATCTGCACGTTTATTAAGGGCCAGATTCCGATACCTTCACACAAACTGAGTAATATCTTACTCTGCAGAAAGTCCCATTTTTTTTTCAGCAACAATGAGTCCTGTGGCACCTTAAAGACTAACAGATGTATTGGAGCATAAGCTGATGAAGTGGGTATTCATCCATGAAAGCTCATGCTCCAATACTGTTAGTCTTTAAGGTGCCGCTGGACTCATTGCTTTTTACTGATCCAGACTAACATGGTTACCTCTCTAATTTTTTTTCAGTGACTTTACTAGCCGAGTAAGGTTCACTCAGCTTGAGTAAAGGTATCAGAATGTTTTTCTAATGCTGGATGAAACGCGGGGAATTTCAAGCCCTTCCTGTTGTTCATTTTGTGTGTGGTTGCAGCACTTGAGTTTTGCTTTTCGTTTCAGAAAAGAGATGGGCCCGAAACAAAACCCTGCCTCAGAACACCACTGGATTTTGTAAACCTTTGTGATCTAGAGCTGAACTTTGTCTCTATTGTCAGTTATTGGCAAACCTCCAAAACATAAGTAGAACTCAGTTGAAACCATCAAATTTGTTTAGTTTCTGGGTTTCATATGCTTTGCACTCAAATTCCTAAACTGACTCAAACTTCTCTTAGGTTTTACCCAGTCACTGCAGAAAATTTTGAGAGCCTTGACAAACCTTTCACCAGACTTTCACCCAGTGTCAGGTATGAAGCTAAATTGTTGCTTAGTTTTGTCTTTAGTTGTTTTTGATATGATTATGCAAGCTGCCATTATTACTTCGTGAGTGGAATAATTTTGCTAGCCTGGTTGTTGAGAAAGACAATCTGCTAAACTAATAGAAAAATTATGTTAAAGAATTAACTAAAAGCAGATTAGGAGGTTTGGCCTGGTAGGCTGCCCGCATCACTGAATGAAGAAGAAAACAGATACATAAAATAAATGTAGTTTAATATTTGCCTCTTTGTTACCCATCCAATAAGTAAATTTATATATGTATTTACCATTAAAAGTGTTTTTCTACATACTTATTCTGACCTACAGTGGATAAGTTAGGGTGAGCCCTTTCGTACGACTCATCAGGTGCTTAAAGAGTATTGTGATGAAGGCCATACAAGTAATTGCATAGATAGTGTGAGGAAATAACTTTCCCTCAGGAACAATTGCTACAGAATGGCTAGCATAGCAATATTTCTGCTGAGAATAACTCTGCTCCAGAAAGTGATGTAAGCAACACACTGGGAGATGTTGGTCCTCTCTGGTGACTATATTGCAACTATTAATTTGTGTACATGGTACTTGTAAGCTACAATGATAGGATCGTGAGAAATGCATACATTAAAGAGAGGGAACTAGAATTAGTTAGAAAGAGTTAATCCATACGTTCTGTTCCTCTCTGGTTTGCATGACACCTGAATTAGCAGATGCTTGAGCAAATATTCCCAACAACTGGAAGCCATTCTTTCTAGCCCCAAGAAATAACATTGCCCATGTTATTGCATGAATGGTTAGACATAATGTCAATACAACAATAAAAATATTTTGTGGCATCACAAAAGTTTGTCCCTCATGCTAATTGTGAGTGAACATGTTGTAGAGAGAGATATATATGGAGCCTTTGACAGCAGAGGCAACGTATCATTTTACAATGCACTAACTTCCCTGCTGTCAGAAACTAATTAGATCAGCCCATAGCAGATTCCAAAACTCTTTAAATTTATCAAATGTGCCATGATCTGGCAAATAAACAAGTAAATATTTCACTAAAATTCCATGATATCATTGTGCATTTTTCTGTATTCCTTTCCTAACAATGGGCCAAATTCTCGAGTCCTTAGTCTGGTAGGAGATTTTCCTGCAAAAAGACTAAAGAATTTGGCCCCACGATACTTGTCTCCTTTAAAACTGATTTCTTTCTGCCTGATTAATTCAGTAGTGTTGCAATCCAGTGTCTGACTAGGCTTGACTCACATCAGCATGTGCCAGTAGGCCATAACAATGTTTTGCTCCATGGTGCTGACGCAGGGAGTACAGCTCAGAACTAACTTTAGGAATTATCTCCTACCCCCAGCCAAGTCTCCTCTCTTTAACAATACCAGCTGTTTTATTTTTCCAGCTCAAGCCCTGTGCAAAATGGGCCTGAGCCTACTTCTCTTGAATTCAGTAGTAGACTAGGCCCCCTTATATCATAGCATTTGGACAGTCGAATCACTTTAAAAGGAAACAGCATGTGTCTTTGTTCCCAAATAACTTGAGATAATTTGCATTAATGGGGAAACAAAGCCAAGGCAAATGAAGATGACAGGGGATTTGACAAAACATGGCATACTGGGACAAATCCTCATTCCTGGTAAGGTGGCTTGTAGTTATTTTTCATAAACAAAATACGTTGCCACTCTACAGCACAGGTCAGTAATTATCATGGTGCTATATCTGTTTGAAATATATAGGAATACTGCTGCTATTCTTGTTGCCTTTTTCTTGTTTCTGTGATATTTGGCTAATAATTAAAATCTTCAGAACCAAGAGCCTAGTTTCTATTCAATGCACCTATATATAAAGCACTTGTCACTTACAATAGCGTACTGTGAACAAAAATTGGAAATTGATACATTGCAGCATTACACAACATTACAGCTTATATTATTCTATTGGTCTGAGTCTTATTTTCACTCAAATGGTCTATTTTCCATCCAGGCTTTTTATTTTTTAAACAGTTCCCCATATTTATTTTGCAAGAGTGTTTTCTTGTAACAATCAATTCTTAAAATAATGTCAAGTGTTTATAGTTGACAAAGAGCAAACATTCACATGATTCTCCCTGTAAAGCAAAGCATTTCAAAGATGTAAAATTTGTCAGCTGAAAGCCACAGCAATACTGCAGCCTTTCTTGAGGCTGATACCATCCAGATTCTTTTCACATACAGTGATGCTTGAGGGAGAACGACTATGATTCTAAAGAACAAATTGACTCCCACTGGAATCATTGGGAAAACTTGTTGATTCCAACAGGAGCAGAACTGGACTGTGGAATCCTAATCTAAAATTTGAGCTACACCCAGAAGTTTGGATAACCTCTTCTCAATTATTTCTTTCTGAAACTCCTAGTTCTTGTTGAGATCTGAAATGCTAAGACGCTATGCTGTGAAAGAAGCTGATTTTGCAGGTGTTCTGGCCTTGAAGTTGTCCAGCTGATTCTTCAGATAACCAGTTCAGATGAGCATCCAAACTTCTGTGGGTGCTTTTCTCCTTGGTGTATGTCATTCCATCTCTTTGTTCTCTCTTCATCATGTTATCTAATTGACTTATGGCTTGATTCTTCAGTACTTGCTTATATGAATCATTCCAAGGAGCCAAATGTCACTTTTTACTGCCACCTCCATGAGAGCACTGAAACGTTACACACAGTAGAATCACTACTATTCCATTGCACGGGTTTCCAGGCAGTGAGAAGCCAATTGCAAGGGAACTCTCCAGTGGCTCATTGTTTGACAGCCAAAGTCAGATTAAGGCAAAGACACCGTGGGTGAAATCCTGGGTTTCTGTTTAAGTTAATGAGAATGTTGCCATTGACTTTAGTGGAGTCTGGATATAAACCCGTGGCTAGGGCCTTAGGTGCCGCAGTCACTTGATGAGAGCAAAATCTCAGAATTTATTTTAAAGAAAGGATGCAAAACAAAGCTTGGAAACATTACCTAAGCACTAAGTAAGGGATGTGTATGGGACTCTGCAGGACAGCCTGAGTAAATGCCTGCACCACACTTTTAAGCAGGGGAGTGGGGCCGTTGCCAGGCAGAGCAGAAGGCACCTTCCCTCTCCTTGAGATGGTAAAATACCAGGATTTGCTGAGGACCTGCTCTGGGTGTTGTGCTAGCCGCTCGTTTCTAGTGGGGCTGGGAAGGAATTTTTCCCTCACCACCAGATTGGCCACGGTGGAGTGGGGGGGTTTTTTGCCTTCCCCACAGTGGGTTCAGGGAGGGCTTCGTTATGGTGAGTAAGGGAGGGAGTTAGGCTATGATGTCACAACTCATTATATAAGTGTGGGGGCAGATGTCCAGCACAGGTACTCCATAGGAAAGAGATACAGTGACCAGATAAATGGCTTGGTAAAGGTCTTAAAAAGGAGGTGTTGGTTAAAGGAGTGGAATGTGGCAGGGAGGGGTCAGGGCTCCATGACTAGTAGGCAAAGTTGGTCCCCAGCCATTTCTTATAGCCCCCCCATCCTCATTTGGGGGGCCGGTAATGTCCTGGTTGGGGTTCGGAATGGAAAAAATGGGGGGGGGTGGAAGCCCCCCAGGTAGTTAAGGAATGATCATGCTATTACCTGCCCTGTCCATTTTTATCTGCCAGGTAATCCCAGACATATAATAATAAAGTTGAGGCCCAATTAAAACCATATCAGGTGTCTCCTGTCCTTTCTTTTGGTATAGCCAGACAATCTGTTAACTGCCTCAGTCAACCCAAGGAGGGATAGGGCCATGGCATGGGGGCAGAGCCATGGGGGTGCTTAGGGTGCTGGAGTACCGTAATTTAGCTTAGCTAGCAGTATGAGGGGTTAGTAGAGAGTGGAAGCATTGTCTGTGCATGCACCCATTATATATTAGCAAGCATAAATCTCAGGTGCAGCTCTTGGGCTATAATGCTGACAGAGGAATGTCTGTATAGCCCCTTTGTGCCAAGCTGTTGCATTGGGGGGGGGGGAGGATTCCTTCCCTTCCTAATTCTTTTGGGATGCCCAAATATTGTCTATTTACTCAGACATTGTATGGGTAAAGGTCAAAATAGAAAAAGGTAGGGGTGATCCACTGGCCACGGGGGGAGGGAGGGAGAACGAGCCAGCCCCACCGGCGCCAGTCCACAATGGGGAGAGGAAGCTCCTCCAGCCACAGGGCAGGGAGCATGGAGACACCACTCCTCTGGCCTCAGGGGGCACAGAAAGTGCCCCTCCAAAAGCCACCAAATTTTTATTCCTGTGCATGCCCCCATTTGAATTCCCATTTCTTCTCTTTAAGGTGTGTGTACGTGTGATTAAAAAAACTGCTTCCTTACTAATAAATTGGCTACCACAGAAAACAAATGAACTACTATATTGTGAAGGCAGTAGCATTGTTATTCTGTAGAAATGAAGGGAAGTTGAGAAAATGGGTCATGAGGGAGACATTGATCTAAAGACAGATACCTCTTAGCCAAAGGCAGTCCTCATACTGGGCTACCTGGGGCAGCGTTCAACTCAGAGGAATACAAGTAAAAATGTTTTCCTTCATCCCCGTTCTGTGTGTCATTCAAAGACGTTTACATAATGTAACACCTCTTCCAGATGAAGGGTCCAGCGCATGAGTAGCTGCTCCAGTGCCCTACTCTGTGTTAAAACATATATGCACATTCCAGAAGGGGACTGCAAAACAGAAGCAGCAAGTGTGCTTTGAGAAGCCCACACCCCAGCATAAGACAAAGCTCTGTGGGCTCAATCCATGCATGTGTAAATAATGTGTATGTACGCATGCATGTGCTTGCACAGCCTGTATTTTCGAAAATGACTAGTGATTTTGGTTGCTTCTGTTTTTGAATGCTCAGTCTGAGACACAATGAGGATCCTGATTTTCAAAAGTGCTGAGAATCCACCCTCTGAAAATCAGGGTTCTTTAAGGTATCTTGGGGTAGGCACCCAAAGTTTCTTTTTAAAAAATATATCAGTGGATTTATATACCTATACACGTATGTGCACACCATTTTGCATATTCATATTTGTGTGTGTAATTAATCAAGAATTTTCAATTCAAAAAGTGTCCACTAAGGTATATACTAATGCATTTCTATTGCTGTACCAGTCTTTTTTTGTGTACAGAATAATTAACTGTATACACTAATAATTGCTTGTCAAAAACTTGAATAGTTAACATATCCATTTGGCATTGCTTTTAGTCATTTTTCCTGTCCCATTTTCATTTGATAGTTTGTTGATTTTTCAATGACATATTATAATAATCCATTTTTGTAAAGTGTGTTCAGGTGCTCAGATGAAGTGCAAAGTGTGATGATATGAGGATGACATAAGAAATCATGAATATAAATAGAACAAACTCAATGAAGTGAAAATATAACACAAAATATAAACCTACAAGAAGATATTAATTTAACAGATGGGGGAAGGATGACTAGGAATTGCAGTCTGCATCTGCATCCTTTTACATCAGTGTCAAAAATACAATTGACTTCAATGGTGCAGAATTGAGCCTTTAGTTAATGGTAAATAGTTACAACATCTAGATTTATTTTAAAATGTGCTGGCCAGACATTTCCATAATGTTTCATGAAAGTGGTTCATTTCAACTCATAATATATAATCAAATGTAATAATAGTTTGCACTTATATAGAAGCTTAAATTTTCAGATATAAACTAATTATTACTTACAATAGCCCTTTATAGTGGATAATGTATTACACTGCTTTACTTTTAAAGTAATCAAGGCACAGAGAGGCTTAAATGGGTTCAGACTGAGTTATTGACCGTCTAACATTGCACCTATGGATACAATTTTCAAAAGCACCTAAGTGACTGAGGCATTTAGGCTTCTAAGTTCCTAAGACTCAGTGAAAGTCAGTGGGATTTAAGAGTGAGATTTCATGCATGTTGTTAAGGTTCTTTCCCCACTCTGAACTTTAGGGTACAGATGTGGGGACCTGCATGGACACTTCTAAGCTTAATTACTAGCTTAGATCTGATATCGCTGCCACCACCCCCAAGTACTACCTTTTTCCCTGGGTAGTCTTGATGGACTTCACCAGTTCCCAGGTGAACACAGATCCAAACCCCTTGGATCTCAAAACAAGGTGAAATTAACTATCCCCTTCCCTTTCTCCCACCAACTCCTTGTGGATCCAGATCCAACCCCCTTGGATCTAAAAAACAAGGAAAAATCAATCAGGTATTAAGAAAAAGACTTTTAATTAAAGAAAAGAAAGGTAAAAGAAAACCCTCTGGGAGAGATTAGCATACCAGCTACTCTCACAGACAACAGATTCAAAAAACACAGCAGAGTCCCCCCTGACACAATATTTAGTTACAATAAAAAAAATACCACAGCAAATACCCAATTTGATAATTCCCTAATAGGTACCAAATCAAGTCACGATAAGAAAATAAACATTAAACGCTATTTATCCCCTTTCCTAAAAACTTTCTATCTGATAAGCAGGCCTGTTCCTTGATCTATTCACTCACCCAGCTTGGGGGAAAACCTTGGAAAAAAACTCTAAAACAAAGGAAAACTTCCCTCCTTCCTTTTGAAACATTTTGTTCCCCCATTGGTTCCTCTGGTCAGGTGTTAGCTAGGCTAGGTGAACTTCTTAACCCTTTACAGGTAAAAGAGGCACTAACCCTTAACTATCTGTTTATGACACGTTTTCAAGAAATTTCATTTTCTGTTTCTGCTAACACTATTGTGGCTGAGTTTTTAACACTCCAGGGGAATGTTTGCAAAAAAATGTAAGGAAACAACACAATAGAAGATATTCATTGAATTGTCTTTTTAAGGTAAACATTTCTCTTCATATTCTGTTTTGGAGAAAAAAATCCTCTACACTTCAATAGTTTGTTTTAAACAAAACCTAAATTGTGTCAAACTTCTTGATGGTGTGCTTTTAACTACACACATGGACTCTTTTATGAAACCTGTATATAATAAAAAAAAAAATGTACAGGAATAGAAAAAAAATCTTTAGTATAAATATGCGGCCTATATGTGAGACTTGTAATATATAAATTTTTAAATGTGGTGGATATGCTCCCATAACCAGGATGGAGGGCAGAAAACTTGGAGTTTCTGCTTATTGCTTTCTTAACTTCTGTGCTTATTAGTGCAAATAAACTATTTTAATTAAAAAATCTTTAATAAAGAAGTATGAACTTGCAAACACACAATAGCACAGAGTACCTAATATAAGCCACATCTATTGCTTTGGGTTTTATTTGCAGTTGTAATTGACTTTCAATGTCCTGGTCCATCCATTCAGTGCCTTTAGCATCAATGAGCCTTCTAAGCCAGAAGTGTCAAGGTGAGGCTTAAGCTGTCTCAGAATCCTTGTTGATTGTTTGTTGTTGTACTTTCACAGCAGCCGTGAATGTAGGAAGTGAGCAAACCTTCCCTGCGGTGCCTAAGCTATCTGGTATGGGGTGCAACCTTCTCTCCTGAGCTTGTATGTGTTTGCTTTTGTTTTTATTGATTATAGTATGACGTCAGCGCAAGAAGGTCAAGATACTGTATAGAGCTGGCCAACCCTCCCCCTCACTATTTTACTGAAATTTTGAAATTATTTTCAAGTGTTCGAAATTGATCCATTTTATGTTTTTAGAAATTTCTAAATTTTTTCAAAAATTGTATTGAAAATATTCTCATAAGCATTATGGAAATGGATATCCGACATCGTAGACTTACCAAAAACATGTTATTTAAGGAAACAAAAAACCTTGATAACACTTCTGATAATATTTTGAGAATTGTGTTCTGTCTACAGAAAGCTGTTGCTCAGCACAACTGAGAGCAGCAACTTCCATTATATTTTAATATCCCTTTTATATTTTTATCAGATTGCTCATTAAAGTTTGTTAGATGTTTGGAAGCTGCTTTTTTTAATCTGTCTCCACCTGCACTCACTGTACTAAAAGGCAGAGCAGGTGTTTTTGGTAATTATTATTCTGTGTTCTAAAGAGAGACAGGTAGGCAAGATAATGCAACATTTATTCTTTTTTCCTTCCTCTACCTCTACTGTCCTTTCTCATGAAGAATTTTCCACTTCTCTAAATTACTATACATAATCTGACTATATCCATCCCCTGTTGGGGCATTATTTATTGTAAGATCCCTTTTGTCACATTTGTTTGTTACAGCAAAATAAAACACGAATATCATAACCTGCTTACATATGCAAAATTCTAAAGTCGATATCATTTAACAACTTTTTAAAAAAAAATAATTCTTAACTTGCTTCACAATTTAGTTATTTTCCTCTGGGCTTGGGAGAGTTTTTCTTTCATATTTTCCAGATCATGGAATGCTTGACTTTGTAACTTTAATTTTCTTTTAATTTAGGCTTTTTGGTTTTTGTTTAATGTAATATGCATGAAGACTGCACTGGAACAGGCTTGTTCTGTAGATAGCCACTGCACAGTTAACACTTCAATACTGATTAATTTAGGCTTTCAGTAAGATAGACTCAGATTAAGGCTAAGCAACCCCAGAATCTACAATACAAGCTGATCGTCACTGTAGTCAGTAAATAATTCCCATCCTGTGCAGTACTGCAAATAATATGCCTCTGTAATGTGTTTAGTAACTACAAAATACTATATCCTGAGGCAATTTACTGGCTGTTTGTATTTGTGTTTTACTGATGTATTTGATTATATTGCCGTTTGGCACAAAGGCAAGATAAAGGACCTACTACTTACACAAGCTGAGGGATGCCTAATTCCTTTAGCTCAGGTGGTAGAAAGTTGTCTTATTTTGGAGCTTCTAGTTTTGGCTCTGGACATATGTGAGAAATACCTATTACTGTTGGGTGTAGCACATCAGTTTGTTACATTAGGGGGCTGGTGTGCCGAGGAACCCAGCTAATTACTATTTTATGTATTGAAACATTACAATCGCTTACCCTTTAACATTTTGGCCTAGTGAGTGTATTTGCAGGTGCTATTTTTATTAATTAGTGTCTAATCCTTTTAAAATCTTACTAAATTCTTTGTGTCAATAACATCTTGTGTACGGTACACCTGAAGTCCACCTCTTCTACAACTTTCAGCCCAATTGTGTGTAGTTTACAATTGTGCAACACTTTCTCTCCCTTACACCAAGAAATAGGGTTTTCTCTTGTACAGCAGGATGTATGGTTGAGGGAACACAAGACAAAGGTTAGAACTAACACAAGCAACAAATTGTAATTTATTTATAAAAAGCACCAGGAGCATCAGTTAAGCTAGTTCCTTATGCTTTAAAAATCATAATCCAAGTAGAACTTTCCTTTGCTGCATTTCACAGGCCAAGGTCACATTTTCATTAGGATGAAGTATTCTTGAACAATTTCTCAAATAGGTTAGACAGTGATTGGGATTGCTTTCACATTAAGCCTAACCAGTGTCTTTTCCCCCCTCCATTGTATTATGTAAAGGTGTTTATTATGATGTTATAGGAAATTCTTCTTTTCTGCTAATGTTTGAATGCTTAATTTTGTTTCTTTCAGCCAGTACACTGATAAAGTATTGGCAATTGTTCTAAATCACATGGGTTTTTGGAGACTGTCCTTTTGCAGCATCAGTCCCATAGAAAATGTAACTACTTTCTACACCTTTTCTTCTCAGTTTTACAAAAAGGGATGTTTTTTCTCATCTTTGGAAACAATCCATAGTGTTCTTTTTCTCCATAGCTCAAGAATATGCAGCTGTAGAGGATGTGAAGGCAGAAGTAGTGCCAAGAAGCATTAGTCTATTTTTAGGTAGTTCTTACAGCAAAAGATGAAATACCTGATCTTCAGTTACGACAGGCTGATACACAGCTTTGTTAATTAAAGGGCTGTTAGGTGTGCAGTTACATTAGGGGATCAGAAAAGGCGATTTTCTTTGGCCATTTTTGAATCCACTCAAGCCTAAATCCGCCAGATACTATTAGGCAGTGTAAAAGATTTTACTGTCTCACTGATACTAGTAAATAGACTCACAGTAATGAAATATTGATACATAGGACCCCCAAGGTCTGTTAGAAACAAACAACAAAAATACATTGCTGAATTCTCTTAATTGGAGAGCAGAGAGATCTTTGCAGGCCTCACATGTCCTGTGTACTTCGAGTTTGAGAAGCAATGCTGAATTGATTTAACCCTAGCACATGCTCTTTCAGTATATTGAAAACAAATTATGTCCTTTTGTGATGTTTTAGAAGTGTTGCAACATATTATACCATCTTTACAGATAAGGAAAAGGCATAACTGAGTGACTGAAACATGCCATTAGGGCTGTTTCCTTTTTTAACCATTGATATCTCTTGACATTAATAATTGCAGTCATAAAAGCAGTTTTAGCTTATCTTTTGCTTCCACTTCCATCTGTCAGCATCCTGCTGTTAAGTTTCATGTGGAAAAGCAATTTGTACTCGCAGCACATCTATTGCTTCATCAGTAAGAGTACACATTAAAGACTAAACTCCTCTCAGAGTTTAGACAATTATACCTGGTGGTGCAAATAGTACAATAAAATCGATGCATAGCCTACCCGTGCTGTCTTTTTGGCCTCAAGACACTAACAGTGAAATCCTTCTGAGACATTTGTGAAATAGAAGAAAACTGTGATTAATGATTGGAATGACCTTAAAACAAAATGCATGAGAGGAAAACATATTTATATTATGTTTTAAATGGTCCATCTCTTTACCAAGTTAATTGAATCATTTTCACAAAGGAACAAAATGAACAACAGGGCTGGGAGCATTAGTTCAATTTAATCCATGATGGCAATATCGCTTTATCCCAGAATAACACTGAAATACATCCCTCCTATATGTTGTACATTGGAAAAATCTATCTAGTATTAAACTTGCATCAGTATTTCACTGTTGAGGATTAATTTTCATTACATGCAATATATTTATGGGACTACTTCATAAATATCACTGGCTACATATTTATCAGTATGTGAGCCAGAGCTACAGTGTAAACTACTGATATCATAGTAACTCAAGTATACTAGGGTTGAAAACAAATTTAATTATAAAATTTTAAAGACTACATTAAAAAATTAAGGATACAAAGTCAGGCCCTCAAAAGATAGGTCATGCCAGAATTAAGGGAGCATGTGCAATCTTTATTCAGCCCCCTTGCAAGTATGCATTGTGATGCAGTCTGTAATTACGTGATTGCATACTACGTTTTTCCACAGGACCCTGGCTCATTAGTATGCAGGATGGACCTGCTCTGAGGATGAATCCGAGTTGTGTTGTGAATGAGGCTCTTGCTTGCAGGGCTGTGGATTTTCTTCACAGACTGAACAGTGTTCGCATGCCAAGAAAAAGAATTTGTAAGGTTATGTGCGGCGCTGTGCAAATAGCTGATTGTTGGGATTTTTTTTTTGTTTGTTTTATTTTGTTTGGTGGCTGTACTAAAAAATTTGGGTGGGGGAAGTTCAGGACCCAAATATATATTATTTTAATTTCTCAACTACAGGAAAAACTGTTTCAGGTTGAATAAAACTTTTCATTTGACCCACAACAAAGCGTCTTGTTTAAATTTTGTGTGTTTTACCTTCTTAAAAAATAAAAGAGAAGCAACATTTCAAATGATAAGTCATTTTGAGTCAAAAAATGTAAATGTTTCCTTTTGAAAATGTTGAAACCAAACATTTCAGCTTTTGAGAAATTTTTTCTTCTTTCTTTGCAAATTCACGCAATGTTTTGGTAGACCAGAACATTGCATTTTTCGTCAAAACAAAGTCTTTAAAATTTCACTCATTTCACAATGTGTGGTAGTGCCATGTGGTGACTCCAGACATAACAGTATCTGCACAGATCCTCGGCTCATGTAAATGGGCATGGCACCATTGATTTAAGTACAGCTCTCCCCATTATACCAGCTGAGGATATATGGCCTTTATAACTTTCTTTAATAAAATAAAATAAGTTAGCTTGTAGGTGACATAAGTATGTCTGCTTTGTTGAATGTTCTATAAAATGCATAACATTTGTCCATTGCTTCAAGTGATCACTGACATTGCTCCTTTCCCATCCTTTCCTGCTGCATACACTGGGCATTTGGAAAAATATCAGCATTAATTGTATTTTAGACTATGGACCTGATTCGTCTCTCACTTGTGTCAGTAAAAATCAGGAATAACTCAGATGAAGTCAGAGTTAGAGCAGGGTGTAAAATGGGTGTAAATTAGAGCAAAATGCCCTTAACACTATATTTTTTTACACTCAGAAAAGGAACCCCTGCAAGTTCTGTTGTTAGTGTGGGAAGTAAATGTTAATTTACTTGTTTTCAGTGATAGCCATTATACTTTGCCTTACAAATTCATATGGGGTCAAATCCAGAAGTCCCTATTCAATTTTACTTTAGCCAATTCCAATCAGCTGGATGACAGGATTTGGCACAGAGCTAGGTTCCTTCAAGGTATAACTGTTTCCCTTAGAAATATTGCATAATTATTTTGAGACTGTTAACAAAAGGCCAATGTTCATGTATTTGGCAGTGCTTACAAATATTGCCCCCCCCCTCCTCTTTCCAAAAAATGTAAAAGGTTTTTCAGCCAAAAGTTTGCAACTACTAACCTTTGAATGTTTGGTATAATATTTAGCTGTAATTTCACTGTTACAATATCCTTGCATATCTCTAAAGTAATCATGAAATACAAAGACTCTGCTTTAGGTACCTGAATATATAGTTGTCTGCCATCTTCAGAATTTGTCTGTAGACTTTAACAATGTTCAGCAGAGTCTCTCTCTCTCATACTGGTTAATACCTACTTAATACATTCCTACCCCAATATAACACAACCTGATATAACACGAATTCAGATATAATGCGGTAAAGCAGTGCTCCAGGATGGAGGGGCTGCACACTCCGGTGGATCAAAGCAAGTTTGATATAATGTGGTTTCACCTATAACACGGTAAGATTTTTTGGCTCCCGAGGACAGAGTTATATCGAGATAGAGGTGTACCTAAGTGGTCCATTGCCTCTGTCTGCCTCCCCATTTTCTGCACTACCCCTTCCCCCCCCTCCCCCGGTGTTCTTTGACATGTGTGGTGATGAAAATTATCTTGACAGTCAGCTAGATGGTGAACTCAGTTCAGCATCATCTATGTAAGTAAATATTTCATGTACTTATAGTGACATGCTGCAGGCTTCCCAAATTACTTAAATGATCTTAGCCTAAACCAGTGGTTTTCAACTTGTGGTCCACAGGCCCCCAGGGGTGCGCAGAGTGTGTCTAAGATTTCCAAAGTGGTCTGCACCTCCATTTGAAAATGTTTAGGGGTCCACAAATGAAAAAAGGTGGAAAACCACTGGCGTAAGCATTCACTCTTTCAAAAGCCCTGATTCAAAGACCCAAATAAATATTTCTGTTTGCATGCGTTGTGGATTGTTTTTAAGCTCATGTTTTTGTGGTGCCAAGTAAGGTAAGTGTACAAATGAGTATGTAGATGTTTGGTACAGATCATTATATGTATTGTTAAACACACATATTTTTTCATACTGGTAAGTGCAATTGTTGATACTCTACTGAACAGGGCAGTCTTACACATGGTTAAATGACTGGTGTTGTAATGATCAATGAATGCAATGTTCATTACTTGTGGATAGGTCAATTATTTGTTCATTGCATTGTTAAATTCATGGACCGCTTGGCATTTCTTTTCTGGCTCCAGGAGCATCTTGAAAATAATAGTGGGAGTAGATGCAGGCTCTCAAGAACTTTTAACCATTTTGCAAATTCTTTGACTAGTGAATTAAAGGTATTGATTTATTGAAATTAGAAGAACTCCTTATATAGTGGGGACCTGATTCCCCACAGGCTTGCAGTTTATATAGTTATTTATCTCTCTGCAAAGTGAGTATAAAATACTGTACTACCATATACCCACATAGCACAGATGTAAATGACTACACAGGTGCAAAATAATGGAGAATTAAGACCTATGGGCCAGATTTTTACATGTATTTAGACACCTAAGGAGGCAGATAGGCATCTAGAGGGATTTATAAACGGTGCCTTCCTCCCATGGGAGATCCCACTAGGCGCACGACCACACCTTTAACAATCTGGCCCTACATGCCTAGCATAACCCTGCTGTCCAGGATATATTGCAAAAGGCTTGCATCTCTTTGGCTTCTTTGTTTCATCCTTCTTACTCCGTAACATTTGTGGTAAATTTTAAATAGGTTTAACCTTGTAAAATGGGAATTTCTAACACATTTTTCACATTCTAATTCCCTAAAGGTTATGAACCCAGGGTACATAGATATTAGTAGTTCGCACATTCTTGATCAGTAATTCCTCTAGAAACTTCTGAGCTAATTTCTGATTCTTGTGTTGGAAAAGTCTTATTTGTATTTTTGCTTTCCACAGCATATTTGAGTAATTCTTATTCAGTGGCCTATTTTCTAATGGTTTCCTATGGAAACTGATGCCTTGCATAAAAATTAGCTAAATTGCAAGGTGACTCAATGTAGGATCATAAATTCTTGCAGGCAGTTCAGCAAAAGAATATGTTAAGGAGTTTGCACTCTAGGCTGCGATTTCAAGACTAAGTTTTGTACAGAGCTGTGTACACTAAGTGACCCCTTCTGTGCACCCTGTGATGCAATATGTATAGCTTTGTCAAGTGCCTCATGTCATATATTTGCAAGAAGATTTTTTAAATAATTCACAATCGCCATCCAAAAGCAATTGTGGCATTCCATATTCTGCATCCGGATGCAGCGCACAACGGATTTCCATGTTTAAATAAGGATTTTTTTAAAGAGTCTTGGTTCTATCTATCTTCCCAAAATTTGCAAGGTTCCTCCGCTCTTCAAAGGAAGCATAAGTGTCATTCTCAATAGGGGGAATAGAAGCATGCACATTAGACTTGCAACAGGGTTGCAGATAGTGACAAGAGAATATCTGATTTCTTGGTTTGCTGGCTGTACTAAAAAATGGAAAATAATTATTATTATTTGGGTTGACCCAAAATGAATTTAAAAAGTTTTCAGTGAATCAGGAAAATCATGTGGGTTGTGTCAGTTTTGAGGAGGTTTAAAAAAAATAAAAGTGAAGTAAATTTTGAAACAAAACATCCAAGTGCTTTATTTCAAAAACATTTTACTGAAATACTTGATTTCAGAGTTAAAAAAAAAATGCTGTCAAAACAATTTGATAAGTTTGACATAAAGTTGCAAAATATTCAGTTAACCGTTTTCATAAAAAAAAGTTTCAGCTAGTAAATATTGCCCTGCTCTAATTGCAGAATTCTTCTGTCAAGATGTGAGAAACTTGCATAAAGCCATTGAACCCTTGCAGTGAAAGATGTACTTCATTATCTTCACCTGAGATTTATGGAAATTAGGAGTGACTCCCCAAACAGTAGGGACTAGAGAGTTGAGCCAGTGGTATTGAAGGAAAATGCAGAAGAGAAGCCAAGTTCATGGAGGAAGCTTAGTCTGAAGTTAATTTTGTGTTTCCTGAGTTACTTACAAAGCCAAATCCTGGGAAGAGGGTGGATTTAGACATTAACTCTGGGTCTTTGTGTTCTGTTGAGGATGGGTTAGGGACACAACTCCATCAGAGTGACTCTTGTCCCTTTGATGAACTGTTCTAGTGTTGAGGAAGTCTAGAAGAAAAAGGAAGACACAATTTAGCACACCAGAGAGTGGATATTTTTCTGTTGACTTCAGTGAGATCAGAATTTGGTCAAGTTATAAAAGTCTGATCAAGATTTCAAGACATACTGTTGTGTAATTTGGCAGTGTTCTCTTTCAAAAGTCTAGTTTAGGACAGAAACTTGACTTGTGAAGTTCAGATACAGACAACTCTGGAGTTTTATCAGAAGTTCAGCTTGCAGAAACCATTTCAGGCCCATATCCATTAAGTCTGACTGCACCACACATTACAGGTCATTGTCTGGCTGGGTGGGGTTGGGGGTGAGGAGGAGGGGTATTTTGCTTTGAGAAGTGGAGGGGAGAGGCACAGATGCTGCTGTAAATGCAGGGTGAGTCAGCATGGTAATGTATCGGAGGGGTAGCTGTGTTAGTCTGGATCTGTAAAAGCAGCAAAGAATCCTGTGGCACCTTATAGACTAACAGACGTTTTGCAGCATGAGCTTTCGTGGGTGCATGCATCTGACGAAGTGGGTATTCACCCACAAAAGCTCATGCTCCAAAACGTCTGTTAGTCTATAAGGTGCCACAGGATTCTTTGCTGCTTTAGCATGGTAATGCTGACTCACCCCTTAGAGACTGGAATGGCAGGGACTTGGAATGAGAATATTCCAATGGATTAATAATTTCATGTCATTTTTGTTGAAGTAATAGTTTACAGATATGTAAATTACTATTAATATATAAATTATACAATTAATAAGCAATAAACTCTGAGAGAGATAGTAAACATTCTTCAGTGAACACATTCTTCAGTGAATTGTGCCATTATTTGTCAACCGAATTTATAAAGAATAATTCTGTGAAGTCTTTGACGAGCTCTCTTCAAAGAATAATTTATTCAATGAATAATTTCCTCCAGTATTCAAACTGATGTACTTGCTATCTTAAGGAAAGTAAAAGTGTTAACACTGAATGGAAGAGAAATGGAAAATGAGGCTTTGAAGACTGTAATGAAGGAAATGTTTATGAAACTCACATGGATGTAGTCACTGTATTTTCAAGACTATTTTGCAGGAACGATATATGCATAAGAGAATTAGGTAAACGATATATACATGTGTATCTGCCATTTTGTATTGTAACAGTGAGAGCTGAACCACTATTTTGCATCAACATTTTTAACAGAAAACTCAATTTCCATAAAATAGACATTTTCCATGGAGAAATTTAGATTTTGTAAAAAAATTTTTACATTTTTCATTCGAAAAAAAGAAAGGAAATATTTCATTTTGGATCAGGTTAACCAGAATCAAAACGTTTCAGTTTAATTGAGTTGAAATGTTTTGTTTCTGATCAGCTCACTGCCGTACCACCTCATGGGAGTTGTAGTCTGAGTACCTCATGTCCCCATCTTCTTCTGTGGGATGGGTTCTTTGGCTTGACTACATGTTCTATGTTGCTCTATGGTTATGCTAGATTTTAAACTGCTGTGGGGCATCATAGCCACAATGGATCATAGGAGATGTAGTCCAGCCAGAGAGCCTGGCCAAAAGAGGCGAATAGGGATATGAAGCACCCAAACTACAACTCCCATGAGACACCATAGCGATTTGAGGGGTGGCATAATGAATTAAGGTTGAATCAAGCTGAAACAAAAATTTTGATTCCATTCAACAATCCAAAATTAAATATTTTGACATTTCTGAATCGAAAATATTCTAAACTTTACATTTCATGAAATATTCTGATATTTCAAGTTTTTGTCCCAATTTGGGACTAAAACATGTTTCAAATTATTAGAATTTCCTACCTGTAAGAAAGGTCCCTGAACACCTGAACCTTGTGCCTGTTGTTTCAGAGAAAGATGAACAGAAAGTCCCATGATTCACATATAGTTGAGCAATGCCACATGTTTTTGATAGGAAAATCCCCTTGCCCCTGCAGAGATTAGCTGATTTCCTGATGCATTAGTCTTCATTACCTCATTTTAATGTGTACAACAGCAAATGTTCATTGGTCATAAAATTATCCATCCTTTAAAAAAGATTAGTCATAGTATAAACATGTAAAAATACCTGTATACTGTGTTTACTGTAATTACAAGGAAATTACAGGGTTTTTGTATTAAAGTAGGTGGTTGATTGTCAAACAAAAATAATACATTAAAAAGTAAAGAGCATAATCAACTGTTTATTTTAACTTGTAGAGCAACACCATGTTATGTATATAATCAGTACTCCCAAGATATGATGTAACCTAAGGATTACATAGGGTTGAACCAGATGGAAATAACCCAAAGGGCATGATGGATTTTGTTAAGGTTCTTTTTGCTTCACTGACACTGCCCATATTCTAAAATCTCTATCACAAATTACTCATTGCATGGCTATCAGCCATGCAAGTTAATTTATCAGTATCAGTTGCTAAGGTGAAGCATGCACTTCTAAAAGACATAGTGTACTAACAATTCCATTTGTATTTCCATTACTTCAGCTTCTTAAGAAAAAGGTATCACTAACCTCTGGGTTACAGTAGTGGATTTGTATGATAGCTACTGCAGAGAATTATAAATATATAATTCTGGACTGGACTGAAACAAGTATTTCCACAGACATGACTAGGAGTGCCACATGAGATTAAAGGGCACAATTGGGTCTACAAGTTATGGAATTATAGGCAATATATTTTGGGAAAATTACTGTATTCTTCTGGTGTCATGAAAGGTGCCAAGCCAAAGGTTGTGTGTCAGCAGTTCCCCAAAAATTCAATAATGCCATATTTACACTTTTTTTGTTATCACTGAAATGACCTCACTGGGCAATTTATCAGAAAATATCATTTGTGCCAGGGTTCTAGTGTTTTGAGAAGGAAGATGACTTTATAGACCATCCTAATCTCTACAGTGATCTAAACATGGCATTAACTTTGAATTGCATTTGTTCTTTTCCTGTGTACTACTGATGGTGCATGGAAGACTTTCTCATCGCATTTGATATCCGGAAATATGATCGACTTTGGTTGTTTCAAGAGCTTTAATCAAATACACATTTTCCTACATAGCTATTGATACAGATATTTAAAAGTACTTTGATAGGCTATTAAATCAGGGAATATTGATTAATATCATGTAATAATGATTTTATGTTAATTCCCCAAAATGAGTGTCTCAGTTTTTTTAATGAATCTATATTATATTAGCAGTCAGATCATTTTTACTACCAATTTCAAGTTTGAAATTAAAAACTATTAATTTTGTAATGACTGCTGTATACTTTTTGCTCCCATATTAGCAAATGTAATGACTGAAATGGAAAAGCAAAGGAACTGATTTACATTGATATGTTTGGATCAGTAATAGTTAAAATAAATAATCAGTGCAATTAATTGCTTTAGACAATTGCTCAGTTTTATACAGCAATATTTTAAATGGATTTCTGTCAATCAGGGCCGGTGCAACCATTTAGGTGACCTAGGCGGTTGCCTAGGGCACTGGGATTTGGGGGGCACTATTTTCTTCAGCAGTGACCGCGGTGGCCAGAGGGAACTGGGGCAGGAGAGCGCGGGGAGGAGCACCTGCAGCAAGTAAGGGGGAGGGCGGCATGCAGAGGAACTCCCTGCCCCAGCTCACCCCTATCCCACGTCCTCCCCGAGCATGCCGTGGCTGCTTCACTTCTCCCACCTCCCAGGCTTGCAGCACCTAAGCTGATTGGCACCGCAAGCCTCGGAGGTGGGAGAAGTGAAGCAGCCACGGCGTGCTCGGGGAGGAGGCGGGGGAGGGGTGAGCTGCTTCACTTCTTTCCTCTCCCAGGCTTGTAGCGCCAATCAGCTTAGGCATCACAAGCCTGGGAGGCAGGAGAAGTGAAGCAGCCACAGCATGCTCTTGCGTGGAGCAGGGGTGAGCTGGGGCGGGGAGGAGTGCCGAGCAGGGGTGAGCTGGAGTGGGGGAGGTGCACCTCACGGGGGAGGGTGGGGGTGGGGAGCTGCTGCAAGGGGGGCGCCTCAGGGCAGGGAGCGGGAGCTGACATGTGGGGGAGCCTCAGAATGGGGGTGCACAGGGTGGAAGTTTCACTTAGGGCACGAAACATCCTTGCACCGGCCCTGCTGTCAATATATAAAGTAGTAATTGGGAAAAAATCAAACTGTACAGAGCATTTGGCAGAAAGCTAAAATGAATGTAAATGTTACTAAAATATTGTAATGGTGTTGGAAGCATAACTAAACATTCTGTTTTTTAGTTATTAAAAACTGTGGGCTAGGATGCTACAGTTGTAAATCAGCATAGCTCCATTGACTTCAATGACACTGTCAATTTACACAAGTTGTGAATCTGTCCTCATTATTTTCAAAGTGAACCAAAAGGTGATTTAAAGTGCATGTAACTCTCTTGTTTTCTGTGAATGAAAAGGATGCTGTCACTGTATAATAGGTGCCATTTTCCTATTTAATGGTTATGTGGCTGCATAGGAACACTTAACATGGGGTTGATGGAACTCATTAGACTACAAGAATCTCCCTTGTGCTGCCTACAAGTCAATTAAGCCGTGAGTGCAAATTACCTTATCTGTGGTTAGCTGAGTCTTTTTCTCAGGTTACAGCAGAATGTTCCCAGGATATTTTGGGGATGGAAGAGAGCATTTCTGTAGCAAAAGCTAACCTCATGATGATCATTTCTCTGGGTCCCAGGCCAAAAGGAGCAAGAAAAACCTTGGCTCAAAATAATTGCTTCAGCTTCTGCTGCTTCTGCTGAATTTAGCTTATATTAACAAAAAATATCCATTAGCTCTTGCTAACGATCAGGACCATGCAGCCCAGACCACTAAATTGAACCATACCCTTTATTTAACATCTTTGACAGCATATAATGTGGGCTCAGTTAAAATGTTCATTCTAGCAATATTTGCTGTGCATATAATGGAGGATACCACTAGAACCAGTAATACCTCTAGAACCAGAATAACATTTGTTGTGCGTGCTTCCTGTACCAACATGATCAACATCAGGTCATGCCTTTAAGGAAAATCCCATTATATTAATTTTTTTCAGTAAGAAACTTATAAAGAGCCATACAAATGCTGCTTCATTGTGTATACTTCACAGACTGCTGTATATGATCAACATTTTCAGACATAGGTGCCCAAATTTAGGCACTTAATTTTCAACTATACTTATACAGAGCACCTCAGTATTGTGCAAATAAGTAGAATATAAACAGATGTGGTTATATCCAGTATATACTACAGCAAAATGGCTTCCTAGCCACTACAGGATGCAACATTGCTGAATATGCATGGTATTAAGTGATTTAATGATTCCATATAATGGTCACGATTCTGATCTCATGGATGCTGCTGAAGACAGTGGAGTTACACTAGTGTGAAACCAGCATGATATCAGAATCAGGCCCAGAATGTTTACTGAGCACAGCACAATAGTACAAAAAGATCAGGTGGTGTTTCATTATTTTGAACAGTGTTTTTGCCAAAGGTCACCTAAGCCTTGCAGTTAAGATATCAGGTTTCTCTTTTGCTGGACACTTTGTTCTTGTTACTTCATTCAGAGTCATTCTTGGTAACAAATGGTTATATTCCAGCTATAGCTGTTGCGGTGCTTGTGTTATGCATGTCTTTGTAGTGAAAGTGTGCCACATACCTGCTTTTCATTTATAGGACATCACCAGTCTGGGCCATGCTCCTGCCACCTGATGACATGCCAAAGCTTGAAAGCGGATATGCAACATGCTCCATGTTTTAGTGCTGTACATGCCTCATTTTTCAACATACCATAAAATGCCTCTCACATTTTTGCACAGAAGATGAGTCTTATACTGTATGAAGAAAACTACACCTATTTTTTTCTCATCTCTAAAAAAAAAAATTATAGCAAACCATTTTTCATATATTGGATCTTATTCATACTGAGTGGTGTTGCTTATCTTTTGAGATTTTATAGTGGCCATATGTTCTTATAAGTTCTAAACTGGACATGGTTTTGTATTTGGTCTTTTCCTCAGGAATACGTGAAATGAAATCCTTCACAAAAACTTGATTTATATGAATTTCTGAACTATCTACCTCCTGGACAAGCAGAAACAGGTAACTAAGAGCAGAACAGGATTGATGGATGGAAGGAGGGGAGAGTGGGAAGCAAACTGACACATTTTCAGTGGTAAATGTAAACTCTTGTTAACTGTCCTATGAAATGTGCCCTGCAAGGTTGCAATTTTGCCCTGATGTGCAAATGTCAAATACAATGAGAAAAGATTTGCATAGCATATGTGCTACAGGGGGTTTGGAGAGCTTTCAGTGTAGCGACAAGTATTCTGGTCTATTCTAGACCATTCACTCTATCTGCTCAGCTCTAATTATGAACTGAATTACCCTTTGAAATATTTTGGGCACGTGTATCTTCTGGCATCACCTGCATGTGTTTTCCTACCCACTTTTTGTCTAATTACCACTTCAAATACAATAGCTTAGCTTGCTTTCTGAATAAGAGATGCAAACCTCCCATTGATATGAGAGAGAAATAAACCTGTAAATCTCTGAAAGACTTCTAAACCATCAATATTGCCTGTCACCTTTATAGAGTACTTTTGACTTTTACTTATTCCATCTAAAAGATCTTTTAAAACTTGGACCAGAAGTGTGGTGAGTTCTAGGGGGAATATGCCTTGGAGAAGTGCTGCCATGTCTCCTGGCCAAAACAAGCACCATCTCCAACTGCACAACCCTCCAACATAGTTTGTACAGAGGGATTTTTATAGGCAGTGGTGTCCACTTTTTTTCTCACCTTCCAGTGTCCTAGCTCCATCACCTATATGCACATCTACAGTAGAACCTCAGAGTTACAAATATCTTGGGACTGGAGGTTGTTAACTTTGAAATGTTCGTAACTCTGAACAAAACGTTAAGGTTGTTCTTTCAAAAGTTCACAACTAAACATTGACTTAATGTAACTTTGAAACTTTATTAAGCAGAAGAAAAATGCTGCTTTTAACCATCTTAATTTATATGAAACAAGCACAGAAAGTTTCCTTAACTTGTCAAATCTTTTTTAACTTCCCCTTTGTTATTTTTAGTAGTTTACATTTACCACTGTACTGTACTGTATTTGCCTTTGTTTGTTTGTTTGTTTGTTTATTTTGTCTCTACTGTCTATGTACTTTCAGTTCCAAATGAGGTGTGTGGTTGACTGGTCAGTACGTAACTTTGATGTTGCTAACTTTGGCGTTCTATTTTAACACCATTTGGAATGAATGTGAGTTGCACATGGAAAGAAAAATAAACTTTCATATTTTGTTAGTGACCCTCTCTCAAAAAAAAGCCTTTGAAACCATTTTCCAGTGCTTTAATATTAATTAATAAATAATATCTAGCTCTTAAATAGAGCTTTTCATGAGTAGATCTCAAATCATTTTTCAAAGGCGTAAATATTATCCCAGTTTTACAGATGGGGAGACTGAGGCTCAGGGAGGTGACGTGACTTGACTAAGGTCACCCAGCAGGCCAGTGGCAGCACTGGGAATTGAACCCATTTCTCTCAGTGCAGTGCGCTGTCCACTAGGCTACACTCCCACCTCTGCTATATTTGATCATGTCATATGAACAACAAAACACAAATATTATCCTACTTCACCATGTGTATGTCCAGTTTCAGCTCAATATAAATTAAAATGGCTGACTTTTATAAACCCTTGAAAAATGGAGTTTAGATTGGAAATGCCAGTGGTCGCTAATCTATAGCAATGCTGAGTGCCAGAACCAGTTCTAGGCACCAGCAAACCAAGCATGTGCTTGGGGCGGGACATTTTCAGGGGTGGCATACCAGCCATCCCTTTTTTTTTTTTGCTTGGGGCGGCAAAAGCCTAGAGCTGGCCCTGGCGGTGGCAGCAGCACATCATGCATGGTGGGCACCCTGGGGCCTCTGTTGTTTGTGTCAGGGAGCAGCACCCGCACCTTGTGGCCGGGCGGGCTCTGAGTGTGGGCCCCTCGGTGTGTGGGCCCCTCCGTGGGGTGCACGGAGCCGCCTGCAGATGCCACAGAGCGGCCGCATAGGAGGTGTGGCAGGGTGACCAGGAGCAGCAGCAGCAGCAGCGGGGCCATAGTGGGGACCAGTGCCTGGGGCACTGCCATGCAGGGCCCATGTCCTGCTCTCTGTGACTCTGCCCTGCCTGGCTCCTCAGCCCCCTGCTGGGGCGGTCCCCCCTGCTCTGCCCTCCTAGGTCCAGGCCGGTCCTGGAGGCAGGAGCCCCAGCTGCAGCCTGGAGGGACCCTGGGCTGAGGTGCGGCCCGGGAGCCCTGCTGCTTTCTCCAACCCTGCCAGCACCAGACTGGCTAGAGGCGAGGGGGGGAGTGGGTGGAGTCAGCACTGGTTGGGGGGAGCCCAGGGCTGGGCCGGCAGGCAGTGGGGGAGGGGAGACCCCAGCGCTGGGGTGGCAGGGGATGCAGGTGGGGGAGGGCACTGGTGGGGTGGGGGAAGAGCCCAGGGCTGGGACAGCAGAGGGGTGTGGGGTGGGAAGCCCAAGGCTGGGTTGTGGGGGCATCAAAAATGTTTTTGCTTGAGGCAGCAAAAAACTTAGATCCGGCCCTGCTGAGTGCTGTTATAATGTATCACTGGCAGTCTGAGGCTCAAAGAGCCGTTCCTCTAATGATATATGAAACTCACTCCAGCAAGGTACAGTAAGCAGGGGCCAATTTCACAAAGCAAAAAGTCCACTTTTCTTTAAAAAGAGGAAAAACCGTTGAATATAGCTATATAATGTATAAAAACTTCTGAGTAAACTATTGAGGTATGTTAGGAGCTTGTTGAAAAAAGGTTGGTTCCAGTGACATTTCTGGTCAGCAGGTATCAATAAGTCTGTCAATGTTGTCATTTTATTCTTCTGTTTTATTTCATTAGTCTCTTCTTTCCCTAAAAATCCTTTCCTTCTTCCCTCTCATTTTTGACTATTTAATATGTGTTGTTATTTGAATGAGGTTATAGAGCCACTTAATTTAAGACCAGAAGGGACGCTGGCGTCTGACCTTCTGAATAGCGAGAGGTGTAATTGTTTTGGGCATTTGTAGGGGGTTTTATTACATAAGGAATATAGGATTTGGACATTTGGGTTTAACTGTGCAATTGTCTTCTGGGCAGGTATTTATGTAATATTACTCCTATTTATGTAATGGTTGTCTGAAGCCTTGATCACTAATTTTTATGTTAAAATCAGAAACATATTCAGAAAAGAGGGTTAGGAAATGTTTTTATAGACATATTTAGAGCTGGATGAATACTGCAAGGAATGTATTTATGATCCATTTAGTCAGATAAAACCCAGGAAATTTCATTGACTATCTCTGACTTGTTTTCTGCAAAAAAATTGAATAGTGAAATTGTCTTCACACACAGTTTTTTCAGAAAGAGAATGTGTCACAAATTCCCATGGAAAATATATTTATATGATTGTTTGCACCACAATTGTTGAAGGCTCTTTCGAGTTTTGGGAGCCCAACTAATATGAGAATGGAAATTGTGTTCTTCGAGTGCTTGCTCATATCGATTCCAATTAGGTGTGCATGTGCCACGTGCACACTCGTCAGAAGATTTTTACCCTAGCAACACTCGGTGGGTCGGCTGGGTCGCCCCCTGGAGTGGCGCCGCTATAGCGCCTGATATATACCCCTGCCGACCCAATGGCCCTTCAGTTCCTTCTTACCACCCGTGATGGTCGTTGGAACTGTGGAGTGCGGCTTTGCTGATCTCCACATCCCTAGCTTCTTGTAGTTCTTTGCTCTTTACTGTGTTTATAGTTCGAGTTCTTCTAGTTACAGTTAGTGTTAGTACTTCTATTCATAGTTAGTGTATATAGTTTAAGGGGGGATTGGGGATTAGCCCCTTTCCTCCACCCCGGTGTGGGCCCATGCCCAAGGCACTGGGATTCAAACCATGCTCGGCGTGCCAGAAGCCGATGCCAATAGGGGATCCCCACAACTCCTGCCTCAAGTTCCTAGGGGAATCCCACCTTGTTGACAAGTGCCGCATCTGCAAGTCATTTAAACCAAGGACGAAGAAGGAGCAGGACTTTCGTTTGAAACAGCTCCTCATGGAGTTAGCACTTAGTCCTGCAACATCGGTACCGAACGCACAACAGACTGCCCGGTAAGGAGCGCCCCTTCGGCACCGGATCACTCTGGTACCGAGAAGGAGTCCCGGCACCGATTCCTCGGCACCGCTCCCTTTCCCCGACTGGGAAACGACATAGTGCTCCGACTCCGGGCTCGCAGAAGGAGCACTTGTCTAAGACAGTTCATCGAGCACCGTCATCCGCTGCGGCACCGTCAAAGCTGGCACGGCAGATTGCAGCTCCACCTGGTGAAGCACCATTGATTCTGGTCCCACAAGGGCCGTTGAGTCCGGTGCCAGACAGCTCCCCTGCTCCGGCTGTGGTTGAGCTTGTTCTCCCTTCTACACCAGAGACCTTCTCTACGGCAACGGAGCTCATTGCTATGACGGAGCCGATATGTCCTCAACCCCAGGCACCGCCCGTGCGGGTTGTTCAATCCATCGGCAAGCCGGCCCTCGTAAGGCCTTCTTCCGTCGGTCCGCCAGAGAGACGTCATTCCAGATCACAGTCTCACAGATGCTCTCGATCACGTCGTTCCCGCTCCTGACGCCGCTCGCAGTCCCGGCACCGCTCTCCATCAAGGTACCGGTCGCACTCGCGGTGATGTTCAACATCTCGTTCACTGGACAGATACTCCTGGTACTGATCTGGCTCTTGGCACCGATCTCGGTACTGTGTATCCCGCAGTCACTCCAGGCAAAGGGACTCGAGATCCCGGTCGACCTCTCGGCACTGGTACGGTAGAAGGTCCCGGTCTCGCTCGCGGTACTACCATAGCTCCCGGTACTGCTCCCCGGTACCACCCCGGGATCGAGCATCAAGAACAGTGGTGTCCTCCCAGGGTCTCTTGGCACCACCGTGGCCTTCAAGACACACATCAGTATCGTCTCAAGCTGGCAGTGCATCCTACCATCAGGAGGGGGAATCTGATGTCCCCAGCCAATATCTGCAGGGACAAAGCCACGAACAAGGGCCTCATCACTGGTCCTTCTGGACACCATAGGCATACCACCAGGCCCAAGGTGCCCCATCAATGGCTCAACGCTTGGCCCCGTCAGAGCACCGGGTACCAGAGTCGACAGTGAGCTGCCTCCCCCATGGGCACGGACGAGGCTCCAATTCCCTCTGCAGTCACCAAGGTTTCACCTGATGCAGATGACGCCCCTCAAGTGCACGACCCACCTCAGGATCCGTTGGTCCCAGGCCTCTCCTCCTCCTCCTCACCTGATGAGGTGGTAGCAGGAACATCTTCCTCAGGCCCTCCACCAATTGATCTCAGAGCCCATCAAGACCTCTTGAGGCGGGTGGCCCAGAATATGAACTTGCAGGTGGAGGAGGTCACTGAAATAGAGGACCCAGTCATGGACATCTTATGGCTGATGCACCCACTAGAGTGGCTCTCCCGTTCATCTGCACTATACTAGCCAATGCGGACACCATTTGGCAATCCACAGCTTCAATTCCACCTACAGCTAGGGGAGTAGAGAGGAAATATATGGTCCCCTCAAAGGGGTATGAATATCTCTACATCCACCCACCACTCTGTTCTCTGGTTGTCCAATCGGTGAACGAACGGGAGCGTCATGGCCAGCAAGCATCAGCTCCTAAGGTGAAGGAGGCTAGACGCAAGGACCTTCTAGGCCGCAAAATATACTCGGCTGGGGGCCTCCAACTTAGGCTATGGCTACACTTGCAGCTGCACAGCGCTGAGAGGTACAGCTGTGTAGGGAAAGTGCTGCAGTGTGGCCATGCTGACAGCTACCAGCGCTGCAGTGTGGCCACATTTGCAGCGCTGTTGGGAGTGGTGCATTGTGGGCAGCTATCCCACAGAGCACCTCATCCCATTTTGGCGCCGTTGGTTGTGGGAAGGGGACGGAAGGGTGCGGGTCCCATTCCACTTCCTGTTCAATGACTGCTGCCAGGGGAATCCGGACCTCACCTAGAGTGGGCCATTTTTATTGTTTTTTTCTTTTTTTTGTAAACTTACCCCCCGGCGTACTGCTCCCATTGGTGTCTTGAGTGATAGCCTGGCGGCGGTAGTCCCCGGCGGAGGAGCATGGTCTAGCAGATAGCGGGGGGGGTTGGGTCGGGGGGCTAGCCGGATTGTGAGGTGCGGTGCTTGGTGGTGGGAGGCAGGCTGCGGAGTGTTCTAGTGGTTTTGGAAAGGCTTGTCAACTGCGTCCTGGTAAAGTGGCATACTGTCTAGGGTGGAAAGAAGCTGGAGTGTACCATACATACAAAATGTAAGCAGAGAGCGGACGAAGAACAAATAAATTCAGCTTATGTAGGGTAATTGACTGTTGACGATGTAGTAGTAGCTCTGTTTCGTCTTGGATCAATCTGTCAGAATAATGCACTAGAGAAGAGACTATGTGCCGCTAGGTCAAGTGCCCATGCAGTGATAAGACAAAAACCTGTTGTACAAATCACAAATAGATATGCCATGATGTATTATGGTCAGATGAGAGGAACTATACTTGATCTCTGAAAGCTGAGAATGCGGCCAAGATTATGGAGTGGTGGTAATTAGAGCAAATATCTCACGATCTAAATGCGCAGTTACATAATTGATGATCCGCCAGATAAGTAAGGAAGCTCATCCTCATCACGTCCACAGCTCGAGCTATTGCGTAGCCTGGAGCTAGGCTTCTGTCATCAGGTCTTCACTCGCTGCCACTCCCCTACTCCTCTTTGTTTGCGAAAGCTCTCAGCGCTTTCGTCTTAGCACTCGATGTCGAGTCATCTAAAGTGGTCCTCAGTGGAATGCTACTCTGATCGAATAGTCGTGGCCTGAGAGTCATGAGAGGGAATAGCCCTGCTGTTAACCGCACGCTGGCACGCGTCAAAATCGCTGCAAGCTGCAAAAAGTGCGTGTAAGGAGGAGTGTCCAAATCTTACGAAATTCCTGAGCCTCCCGTGGTGTTTGCGTGCTATCGAAATTACTCTAGTCCCAGGCCAAATGATTCCGATGGCGAACAAAGTCGCAGACTGCTGCAATACACACACTTGACATAGAGAGAGGGGTGAGCTGCTAAAAAGCTGTGTGAACGGTGAGTTAACTACGATGTGGTAGCCAAATCGGAGCCACGATGAAACCAAGAAGGAAGTATAGATGACCTAGGCGTGACCACGCCCTCAACTTCAGCAGTTAGAGTGCGCCTGACTGAGAGCGTAGATTAGAGAGGCAGACTGTAGACTGTGTGGCATATCTAAGACGTTATGCATGTGTCCTCGCCCGGTATAGTGCGAGTTCTATGCAGGTCTCAGAGTGTACTAATATTCCTCTGTACGCTCGCTCTCTGGTTGTGACTATAGGTTACAGCATGCCGTTACTCTGAGATATTTCTCCACTGTCTACGAGTGACCGAATGCAAATCGCGCGCGCAGACTACGTTGTGGTGATGTATCGTGCTTCCATTGCACCGACCCATGATAAAGAGTGCTGTTGGATCTCGTGCTTGTTACTCTTTCGATATGGGTGACTAGCGCCTTCTTGTGAGAGTCCGAGAGGCAATAACTGCTGCACTTCAGGATGCCTATACTGCATGGTGATGGGAGTTGAGTGCAGAGGGTAAGGGTCGTAGTTCTCAGGGCTGGTTGGTGAACGTACAGGTGTTGGGGGCAGCTGGTGGTGGTAAGAACCTGGATGCTGGGCAAGGGGGTTTGGAACTGACACAGGGGCACAAGGGAAAGAGCTTTGGAGGGGGCACAGTAGTGCTCTGCCTGCATGGCTACGAGTGCCTGCATAGAGTCCGCTTGGCGCGCCAGGATGCTTATCAGTTGCTTCGTGCTTTTCTTCTTAACCGCTGCATTTCTCTGGTGGAGCCTGCTTTCCCTTTCCCTCCAGTCCTGCAGTTTTTTACTCTCTCTAGCAGACTGATCCATAACTGCTTTCAGCATGTCGTCTTTGCTTTTTTGCGGCTTCTTCCTGAGGTTTCGTAGCCTCTGAGCAGTCGCTGACATGGGCATTCAAGTAGTCAAGGACACTTTTCAAAAGACAAAAATGGCAACAGTTAACACAGGCTGCATTGTTTATAATCTCACCCAGACAGTTATTCCCACACAATGAAGGAGTTTACAGTCTTCACCTTAGCATACTTTTCCCATACCCCACAGGAGCGAAGAAATGGTGAGTAAGGGGGACTGATTGCTTCAGGGATGTGCAGGGGTTTCTGTGCATTGGGGAAAGCAAACTACTGCAAGGGGCATCTACCCTGAACAGTCTCCCAACATTTTCCGCAGGAGTTAATCCTGGAAGATATCTCGCTGCTGCGGGTCACCTGGGAAGAGCGGGAGGGTCTTATACAGCTCTGCGGATTCCGCCCTGGCCCCTATGCAGCTTGCCTGCGTGCAGCAATGGTCCCCCCACCCCTAGCGGCACAGTGGCATGGACGCGTTAGCCTGACTGGGACAAGGACCACTGTGGCTCTCCCTATAAACTTGCGCAAGCGCATTGCCCACGCTCTGGCTGAAACTTTTGAAGAGATTACCGAGGCCGATTACCGCGATGTGATAGACCACATCAATGGGCTATTCCACATCTAGGCATGCATGCATGCAGCCCTACACTCCCCCCGAAACATTTCCATCCTGAAAATAAAAGCTGCTTACTGGTAACCCGCTCCTCTGCTTGTCCTTCACCAAGTTCCGGCTGCTGCGACTGGCTACCTTCCTCCTGGCTTAAGAAGAGCTCCTGGCTGCATGCCTCCTGGGACTCCGGGGTGCCTCCCCCCACCCCAGTACCTTCACTCTTGGTTTCCTCCCCTCCTCCTTCTCTTCCTCCCCTTCCCGCTCTGAAGTGTCTATCGTGGTCATCAGATTGGCGGTGGGGTCAACCCCAAGTATCATGTCCAGCTCCTTGTAAAAACGGCAGGTCATGGGGGCAGCGCCGAAGTGGCAGTTTCCCTCACGGGCTTTGCAATAGGCACTCCGCAGCTCCTTCACTTTAACCCTGCACTGCACCGCGTCCCGGTCATGGCCCCCTTCCATCATGGCTTTTGATATCTGCCCATAGGTATCATAATTCCTACAGCTGGAGCACAGCTGTGACTGCACAGCTGCCTCGCCCCAAACACTGATGAGGTCCATCAACTCGCCATTGCTCCATGCTGGGGCTCGTTTGGCGCATGGAGGCATGGTCACCTGGAAAGATTCACTGATTCTCCACACCTGGCTGAGCAAATGGGAAGGGGATTTTTAAAATTCCCGGGGCATTTAAAGGGCGGGTCACCTGAGGCCAGGGCAGTAGAGTGCGAACTGATGAGCAGAGTGGCTGAATAGGCATTCTGGGATACCTCCGAATACCTCGGAGGCCAATTACAGCGCTTTTGGTTGCCACACTTGCGGAGCAGCGCTGCATCACCAGCGCTGCAATCCTTATACCCCAGGCAGAGCAGGAGTACAGCCAGCACTGCAGCCAGGGAGATACAGCGCTGTATGTGCCTTGCAAGTGTGGACGGTGAGTAAGTTGCAGCGCTGTAAACCCCACCACCAGCGCTGCAACTCTCCAGTGTAGCCATGGCCTTAGGATGGCAAACCAACAAGCCCTCCTAAGTCGGTATAACTTTAATACATGGGTGTCTGTGGGGAAGTTTATGGAGCTTCTTCCCCAGGAGTCCCATCCAGAGTTTATGGCCCTGCTTGAAGAGGGTAAAAAGGTGGCAAGAACCTCCCTCCAGGCCTCTCTGGACACAGCGGACTTGGCTGCCAGAACTCTGGCATCCGGAGTGACGATGAGGCGTATCTCCTGGCTCCAGGCTTCAGGCCTTCCTCCTGAATTGCAACAGACCATTCAGGATTTACCCTTCAAGGACCAGTGCCTTTTCTCAGACAAAACCGACCCCAGGTTGCAAAGTCTGAAAGACAACCGGGTCATAATGCGCTTGCTGGGTATGCACATGCCAGTGACCCAACGAAGGTCCTTCCGGCCCCAGCCACACCACCCTTACAATCAGTCTAGGCCACGTCAGGACGCTACCAGAAGGCGTGGCAGGGGGAATCGGCGGAGGCAGTCTGGTCCTCAAGGAACCCAAAGTCAAGTGCTTCCTAAACCACCAATGGGGACCAAGCAAAACTTTTGATGGGACGCCCGAGGACGGCCCACCAGTGATCCTACTGAAACCTTCTCCTTCCTTTTTCAACCACCTCTCCCATTTCGTCCCTGCCTGGTCCCAGTTAACCTGAGATCGTTGGGTCCTCCACACGGTGGAAGCGGGATACCACTTCCAGTTTGTTTTAAACCCCCCCACGCTCCCTATTCATCCCTCTTCAGGGACCCCTCTCATGAGCAAGTCTTCTTACAAGAGGTCCAGGCACTCCTAAAACTGGGAGCCATAGAGGAGGTGCCAGAAGACATGAGGGGCAAGGGGTTCTGTTCCCGCTATTTCTTAATCTCCAAGGCAAGGAGGTCTACGACCGATCCTAGACCTGTGAGAACTCAACAAATTCCTGATAAAGCTGAAGTTCCGCATGGTATCCTTGGGGACCATCATCCCATCCCTGGATCCGGGAGACTGGTATACCACGCTTGATATGAAGGACGCTTATTTCCACATCGCCATTTATCCACCACACAGACGGTACCTCCATTTTATGGTCAACCACCAACGCTTTCAGTTCACAGTACTTCCCTTTGGCCTTTCTACAGCTCCAAGGGTCTTCACCAAATGCATGGCTCTAGTAGCCGCCTCCCTCCGGCGTCGTCAAGTACACGTCTACCTGTATCTTGACAACTGGCTCATTCGAGGGACTTCCCAGTCACAAGTATCTTAGCACCTGTGCATCATCAGAGACCTCTTCGGGAGCCTAGGCCTCATGATCAACACAGAAAAGTCTACTCTGACACCCACGCAGAGAATAGACTTCATCAGAGCTGTACTGGACTCCAGTCTGGCCAGAGCCTGCCTGCCTCCCCCAGTCGCGTTTTCAAATGATGGCTTCAATAATTCGAAGTCTTCAATCCTTTCTGACAACGTCGGTGCGCATTTGCCTTTTCCTAATAGGTCACATGGCCTCCTGCACCTTCGTGATCAAGTACGCGAGACTACGTCTCCGTCCCTTCCAAACCTGGCTGGCTTCCATATACCGTCCACACAGAGACAGTCTGGATTCGGTGCTCACTATCCCCAGGAAGGTTCTCGACTCCCTCACTTGGTGGTTAGACCCCTCTCTGGTTTGCACAGGGATGCCATTCCACCCACCACAACCCTTGGTGGCCCTAACCACAGACACGTCATCTCTGGGTTGGGGTGCCTACCTCGGGAGCCTTCACACTCAAGGCCTCTGGTTGCCCCAAGAGCTGGCCCTGCACATCAATGTGAGGGAGCTGAGAGCAGTCCGTCTAGCATGCCAGGTGTTTTGGGACCATCTACAAAGCTGTTGTGTATCAGTGTTCACAGACAACACAATGGCCATGTTTTACATAAACAAGCAGGGTGGAGCACGCTCCTCGCTCCTTTGTCAAGAAGCCATTCACCTCTGGGACTTTTGCATAGCCCACTCTATCGATTTGGTAGCGTCTTTTCTCCCAGGAGTCCAGAACACTCTGGCAGATCACCTCAGCAGGTCCTTCCTGTCTCACGAGTGGTCGATACGCCCGGACATTATCCGATCTGTTTTCCGGAGGTGAGGTTTCCCCCACATAGACCTCTTTGCCTCTCAAGAGAACAGGAAATGCCAGGTGTTCTGCTCCTTCCAAGGACGCTCCCCGGGCTCCCTCTCAGACGCATTCCTGATTCCGTGGAAGAGGCACCTAGTTTATGCCTTTCCACTGTTTCCGCTCGTCCACAGAGTCTTACTCAAGCTCCGCAGGGAGAGAGCCCACCTGATCCTCATTGCTCCAGCATGGCCGAGGCAGCATTGGTACACCGTGTTGTTCGACCTCTCAGTGGCGGACCCGATCCCCCTGCCACTCTAGCCGGACCTCATAACACAGGACTTTGGCAGGCTTCACCATCCGGACCTGCAATCTCTTCATCTCACGGCATGGCTGGTGTGTGGTTGAGCCAGTCTGAGTTGCGTTACTCTGCCTCGGTTCAACAGGTGCTCTTGGGCAGTAGGAAGCCTTCCACGAGGACAACATATCTCACCAAGTGGAAGCGTTTCTCCTGCTGGTGCTCTCAGAATAACTTAGTCCCCGGACAGGTATCTGTCCCCACTGTCCTGGATTACCTATGGTCCCTGAAAGAGCAGGGCCTGGCGGTCTCTTCTATAAAGGTGCATTTGGCAGCTATTTCCACCTTCCACCAGGGGAAAGTGGCAGTTCAATCTTTTCTCACCCCATAGTTTCCAGGTTCCTTAAGGGATTGGAGCGGTTGTACCCTCAAGTCAGACGTCCAGCCCCTACCTGGGATCTAAACCTGGTGCTAGCCAAGCTTATGGGTGCGCCCCTTTTGAGCCTTTGGCCACCTGCTCGCTGCTGTACCTCTCCTGGAAGACAGCCTTCCTTGTTGCTATCACCTCAGCAAGACGAGTATCAGAGCTTCGGGCTTTGACAGCGGATCCCCCGTATATGGTATTCCACAAGGATAAGGTACAGCTGCGTCTACACCCCTCTTTCCTCCCTAAGGTGGTATCTGCCTTTCATGTCAATCAAGACATCTTTCTCCCACTCTTTTTCCCGAAGCCGCACTCATCGCGTCGGGAACAACAACTACATACCTTGGATGTCCGCAGGGCTCTCACCTTTTATATCAAGAGGACTAGACCCTTTGGACGTTCGCCTCAGCTCTTTGTAGCAGTGGCAGACCAGATGAAAGGCATGCCGGTCTCTTCCCAAAGAATTTCATCTTGGGTGACATCCTGCATCCGAACATGCTATGAATTGGCTCACATTCCAGCTAGCCATCTCACCACCCCTTCTACTCGGGCGCAAGCCTCATCTGCCGCTTTCCTGGCCCATGTCCCCATCCAGGAAATACATTGCGCTGCTACCTGATCATCGATTCACACCTTTGCCTCACATTACGCATTGGTTCAGCGGTCCAGAGACGATGCAGCCTTTGGCTCAGCGGTTTTGCATTCTGCAACGTCTCACTCCAAACCCACCGCCTAGGTAAGGCTTGGGAATCACCTAATTGGAATGGATACGAGCAAGCACTCGAAGAAGAAAAGACGGTTACTCACCTTTGTAGCTGTTGTTCTTTGAGATGTGTTGCTCATATCCATTCTAAACCTGCCCTCCTTCCCCACTGTCGGAGGAGCTGGCAAGAGGGAACTGAAGACCCGTTGGGTCGGCAGGGGTATATATCCGGTGCTATAGCGGCACCACTCCAGGGGGCGCCCAACCGCCCCACCGAGTGTTGCTAGGGTAAAAATCTTCGGACGAGCATGCACGCAGCGTGCGCACACCTAATTGGAATGGATATGAGCAACACATCTCGAAGAACAACAGTTACAAATGTGAGTAACTGTCTTTTACGTGACTCAGGTGACCCATTACACAAGGTGAATAGTTCAAAGGAATGTTCCATTGCAAACAGAGATGGTGAGCAATCCCTAGCTGAAATATGTCCATGTAAAACCATTCAATGGATATTTTTGAATGGTGAGAAATGAAGTTTTATTGTTCACTGCTTATGTTTTAACCAGCTGTGAGCAAGTTAAAGGTAGTGAGGTTAGGAATGAAGTGAAATCACAAGTAAATAGTAAAGATTAGTACGAGATAATTGAATATAGAATAGACTCTTAGTGGTTTTGTGTTGCTAAGTATTCACTCTTGCGGGGAAGGGGCACAGGGGTTGGTGGGGCGGAGAGGAGACTTAACCAGCTCCTCTGGACTTGTTCAGCACCAATGAGGTGCACCTGCAAGGCTTATTCACCCCCAGGATGGGGGTGAGCTTAAAAGGGAAAACCTGCTAGAGGTGGGAGTGATGAACAGCTGCTCTGCTTCAAAGATTGCTGTCAATAGAGACAGGCCAGCCGAGAGGGAGTCCATGGCAGGCTGCACTACTCCTAAAGTTGCACAGCCCAGCTACAAAGCAGTACACCCAAAGAGGAGGGGCATAAGACCAAAAGGCTGATAGCCAGGCCACTTTTGCCTTTCTTTGTTGTCTTCAGGGCCGGCTCCAGGCACCAGCTGACCAAGCACGTGCTTGGGGCGGCATCTTGTAAGGGGCAGCCAATCTTGCCATGGTGGGGGGCACTCATATTTTGTTTGTTTGTTTGTTTTTGGTTCAGTGGGGCAGCGCTTGAGGTTTTTTGTTGTTGTTGTTTTTGTTTCAGCGGTGCTCGGGGAGGTGTTTCAGTGGTAGGGTGGCGCGGCGCTGCGCTTGGGGGGTGGGAATTGCGGCAGGGTAGCGCTCTTTTTTTTCACTTGGGGTAGCAGAAAAGTTAGAGCCGGCCCTGGTTGTCATACAGATTCCCCTCTCCACTAAGGGAAAGAGAGGGGAGAGGACCTTACTTTTGGCTCTTTGTTTTACTTGGAGAACCCCTCATGTGCTATGAACTTGAGGGGGGAAGGACATTATAAATGACTGGACTCGAGGGAGCCCCTGGCCTCCCACACTAAGATTCAACAACAACTGTAGTCTTTGCAATTCTATTAAAGTGTGGTTTATTTTGAAAATTAACTATATAAAAAGGCACCTCCTTCCTCAATAAATCTGTTCTTTTAATATATTCAGATAAATATCTTCATACTTCAACAACAAAAAATGAATATTTACTCTTCTTAGCTCTAGAGAACAACACAGCTACGAAAGTGAGCACTGCTGATTCTATTCCATCTTGCACATCAGCAACAGTATTTTTGACTGAATTTCTATCAGTTGCATCTGTGAAAACCTGTTCAAAACAGTGGGGTTGCACAAGTGTTACTAAGGGCAAAATTGGAAGACAGTGGTATTGCACAGGTATAGTGGAGGGCTCAATTTAGCTTGCAGAAATTTTATTTCTGGTGGCAATGTGCAAGAGAAAAAAACTATTGGAATCTTTAAGCCTATGGGAAGATTGCAGGAGTGGTAGTTAGGGGATAAAAAACAACTTTGTATTTGTAAGATGAGGTCATTTAATCCAGAAATTGCTGAGACAAAATAAACCTAGAACTTCATAGACTTATTTTTACAGAGTTACTTTGCGGAGTAGAACCTCACTTTAATTCCCTCCACAAATGTAGTGTCGTTCTTTAGTAGTCCGTCAGCATGAATTTGACTGTATTTTCAAGTACTTTTGACATTCTTTAGGGATCCTAAAGATAGCTGGCAACATTTAGGAGGGCAGTGAGGTGTGGAACATTTAAGAAACTCTTTTACTTCAGAGCATTGGAAGGGATGTTTAGATTAAATATTCCAAGAAACTCAGACTTCTTTGGACTGAAAAGCTCTCCAAAACAAAATGAGCCTAGAAGGCAAGTTTCTGCCACAGCTTAATCTCTAAAGAACCATTCAAAAACAGCCTTAGTTTAAATCCTTCTGTGCTTATGTGGCACCTAGGGCATTGAACAGATTTCCCAGACTTTTTTCCTCTGTGCAGTTTCAGACAGCTAGTTAGCACCACAATTTGCCAACTTTCAATCTGTTTTCCCCTAAACTACACCTGGAGGGATCATAACAATCTTTCTCTCTCCCTCTCTTTGACCTTTATGTCCTGCTTTGCAGAGTGCCTCTAATAATATGCGGGCTGCAATTCTCAATGTGTCAGGAACCAAATATTCTTATAATGTACATTATAAACTAAAACTTCACTGTCAGCATCAAACAAGCTGTTCACGTGCACTATTAAAAAGGCAACTATAAGTAAACTATTGGGAGTTTAATAATAGGGATGCACTGCACTGACTGACAGTGATATGAACTGTGCTGAACAAATCTCTGCAAACTCTTACTCTCATTGCCTTTTGCCCTCGAGGCTCCTAATAGAAAGCAAATTGAAAACAGTGCTACTGAGCCATCAGAAAATGTCCCAAGTATTAGAGGCACCCAAGCTGTATCCATTGCGCACTAAGGCAGCAAACATTTAAAAGACATCAGTCTCCAGATTTCATTCTGAACAGCATTTTTGGAGAGCTTGTGATCTTGGGGTCTGCGTTATGCACAATGAGGACCCAAACCAGTTCTTATTGTAGATAATTGGGCTTTTGCTAATGACTTTAGTGGGAGTAGGACTAGGCACCCTGGGTTTGGTGCAAACCCCATTGAAGTCATCGAGAAAACTCCCACTGGCTTCCATAAATTTTGCCCTAAGAGAGGAAAGGTAGAAAGAAATGGAGGTGTGGGATTAACTAAAGACAATTCACAAAGAGATTTAAGCATTGCAGCACCTAACTTTCGGCCCCTAGAAAAATCATAAGTACACCACTGCAATCTACAAAGCCTGAGTTAGGCACAAATGAATCAGGGAGGGGAGAGGCACCTGCGAATGGGATCCATGAAACCCAGCACATTAGATTGGGAGCCACCTAAGCTAGCCAATGGTAGATTCCAACAACTCTCTCATGGAGTTAGCTGCATGGGCTGTGGGGAGGTGCCTGTCTCTGCTTGCAGTCTGGAGCCAGGAACCTGTCTCCTGGAGTTCAGTGGCTTTAGTGTGAGAACGAGTTAGGTGCCTGCCTCATTCTCACACAAAACGGTGGGAGGAGGGGGTTGTGCTGCCCAATTTATAGCTTTTATCCAAGTGGTTAGAGCACTCACCTGGTATGTAAGACACCCAGGTTTAATGCTCCCTTCTGATAGAGGGGGAAAAAGGATTGGACTGGGGTCACCCACCCATTAGGAGAGTGCTCTAACCACTGAGATATAGATATTTTCATGTGGCACTCACTCAGGCTGCCCTGTAGAAACTGTTGCACTTTGGGTAACTGCTTGAAGAGTCATTGGGCCAGAGAGAGAGAGAGTGAGTGTAAAAGGGTATGAGAATGATTCCGTCATCCAGTGGTCAGGGCACCTGACTCCAATCCCCCTGCTGCAATGACTACTCAGCTATTTATACATAGCTGAACAGCTTCAAAAGGAGATACAGAGGGAGCGCCACATTGGAATATCCTTTAGTCCTGTGATTAGAATTCTCTCCTGATGGATGGGAGACCCCTGCTCAGGAAGAGAAAGGAATTGAACCCGTCTCTCTCACATCCCACATGAGTGCTCTAACCACTGGCCTGAAAATTATAAGGTGAGGGGCACCACCACCTTTTCTGGTCTGATTTTGAAAATGACCTGATCTTGTTGTCAATCTCTGAGTAAGTCTACTGGATTGGGCCCCATGGGTGAGATAGGTAAAGAAAAAACCTATCTTCCCTTGGTTTGTGGATTGCTCTGTGGATTAGGCACCCAAATGCTTATCTCACACTTAAAGGGAGGCAGCAGTGTCCATGCTCAGAGACAGAAACATAGGCACCTAGGGAACTTTTACCCAGAAAACATAGCTGCTGAGTGAGTTTGGGTGGGTTCGGAGGCAGGCGAATGGGAGTTTTGTGGATTGCAGTGGCACCTAAAACAGGGGCTTTGGAGCCTAAGTACTTCTGTGGATCAGGGACCCAGTCTCCAACCATATCTTTGAAAGCATGGAAGTTAGAGGTGGAAAAGACTTAGTGGACCCTCTAGCTGTTTTCCCAGCCAATGCAGGGTTGCTTCTGTAATATATTCTCCAGTGGTTTATGCAGTCTGGTTTTAAAGATTTTGGAGCTCTTTTCCTCATGAGAAACAGTATGCAAATCTTGTGAAGTTTTTGCTTTGTTTTGTTAAGATAACCCACCTGGCAAGCAGGTTTTCTCCAGAAATTGCAGCTCCATTGAATATATGATATTACCTCATAAATTGTCATGTCTAAGTCATGGACAGGAACATTATTTGTCCCAGGAAGTGCAGCACAGCAATCATGAAGATACCGAGATTTCTCTGTTAAATTTACCAGGGATGATTGGATTTATTAGTCTGCATGTGTCTTTGACTGATACATCATGCTGGATGCTGTAGGCAAACATATACTAATTGGAAGAACAAATAGAAAACCCTAAGGATGCTCATACTTAATGACACTGCCCATATTCTAAAATGTCTCTACCGCAAATTACTCATTACATAGCTATCGGCAATGCAAGTTAATTTATCAGCAGCTAAGTTAAAGCATGAACTTCTAACAAGACACACTGTACAGTACCTAGCTAGGAAGGTTTCCAACCGCTCAGATTTTAAATGAAAGAGAGAGTGAGAGAAACAGGCCAGGCCAGTTCAGGGAGAGGAAAGCAACAATATATAATGTATTGTAAGGTTAATGATCTAATGGATGGTGATGAATTAATTAACTTTTAATTAGTTCTACTTTGGTACTGTATTAGAACCAAATTATTGCTGAAGAGGACTAAATGTTCAAGCTGAAATCCTCACAGGAGCATCAAGTTAGAAGCAAAAACCTGGCTTCAGAACAAAGACGAATTGAATAGAAATGTATCTGGTTGTTGCCTGTAATGATTTCAAGCCAGATAATTGCTTTTGAAGCCAAGCTGAACAAAAGAAAGGGAAAATCAAATATGAGAAGGCAGCAAATTCCCAAACCTTTTTTGGCAGTGGGGACTTTATCTTGTCACATTGTCAGTTGTGTATTAGCTTGTTTTCATCAACTGATAAATCTGACAGACAGACTTGTATGAAGTACCTGTGAGTTGTGCTGGTCTAAAGAGGAAATACCTCGCCTGATGCATCCTAAAACCGCATTTGCTTTTTTAACGGCCATATTGCATTGGCGGCTCATAGTCATCCTTCGATCAACCAATACTCCAAGGTCCTTCTCCTCCTCTGTTGTTTCCAACTGATGTGTCCCCAATGTATATCTAAAATTCTTATTATTAATCCCTAAGTGCATGACCTTGCACTTTTCACTATTAAATTTCATCCTGTTACTGATTACTCCAAGTTTACCAAGAGTCATCCAGACTCTTCCTTATCTGTATCCCGGTCCTTCTCTTGTTAACAATACACCCAGCTTTGTGCATCCGCCAAAACTATTTATTAACACATTCCCGCTCTTTGTCGCCAAGGTCAGTAACAAAAGGCTTAAATAGACTCTAGTCCCAAAAACCCAATCCTGTAAGAACATCCACTATAACCCCTTTCCAGCCTGTACAGTTTCACCCTTCAAATTACGAGCTGTTGAGTTCCCCTTTAACCAGTTCCTTATCCACCTTACAATTCAATATTCATCCCCATCTTTTCCAACTCTAACCAACAATTCCCCATGTGTCGAACCGATGCTCAGATGCCCTTACTGAATCACGTAATTAGAGCTACTGCATTTCCTTGTCCTAGATAAATCCGTACACCTTCTCGAAGGAGGTGAGTCAGGTTGTTTGGCAAAATTCCTACTTTTAAATAACATGTCTGTAATTTGTCCACATTACCATTGACCTCAGTGTCCTTAACTACTTTCTTCCTTCAAGATTCTTTTCAAACCTTACATACTACAGATGTCAAACTAACAGTCTTATAGTTCTCGGATCACTTTTTTCCCGTTCTTAAGTATAGAACTACTCTTAGCAATTCTCCAGTCGACGTCCTACAACCCCTGAGTTTACCAATTCATTAAAAATTCTGCTTACTGAGGCTTGCAATTTCGTGCACCAGTTCCTTTATATCTTGATCGAGTATGTCTGGGCCTCCCGATTTCTGCTCCATCATCAGCTGCTTCAAGTTTGCTTCCACCTCCAGATGTGGTAATCCACTCCAGATCCTCATCCCTTTATCATTCTGGTTCAGTTCAGTCCCTAAGCATTCCTCATAGCCTTATTAAAAGACTGAGGCAAATACTTATTTAGTATATTGGGCCTGCCCGGTTCCATTAACCTCCTTCCACTCAGTGTCTATAGCGCCACTTCTTCTTCTTTGTTTTCTCTCATCATTCTATCTATGGACTATAGTTAATTCTTTTACTATATTTAATCCCTTTGCAAGGTCCATAACTCTTACATGGCTTGTAGCCTTCCCACTTTATCCTCTACATGTTCTGACCTCACTAAGGTAGCTTCCCTTGCTAATCACACCTTTCTTCTACTCCTTGTAGGCTTTCTGCTTTTTCTTAATCACATCTCTGAGATGCTTGCTCATCCAGCTCGGTCTACAACTCCTGCCTATGGTTTTTTCTGCTTTCTTGGGATGCAGGCTTCTGACAGTTTCTGCAGCTGTGACTTAAAGTAATTCCAGGCCTCCTCCGCATTTAGATCCACAAGTGTCCTGGGACACTCAAAAATTACTGACCTGAACACAACAGTCAAATAAATACAACACCCTCTTGTAAAGTTAAGAGTTAACGTGATCTACAATCTAAACCAGGGGTGGGCAAACTTTTTGGCCTGAGGGCCACATTGGAGTATGGAAATTATATAATGGGCCATGAATACTTACCAAATTGGGGGTAGGGAAGGGGTGACAGCTCCAGCTGGGGGTGTGGGCTCTGGGGTGGGGCCAGGGATAAGGGTTTGGGGTGCAGGAGGGTGCTCCAGGCTGGGACCAATGTGTTCAGAGGATGGGAGGGGGATCAGGGATGAGGCAGGCTGTTGAGGCCCAGGGATGCATGTTTGTGCAGACATTGCGGTGGGGCTGGGGATGAGGGGCTTGGGGTACCGGAGGGGACTCTGGGCTGAGATCGAAGGGTTCGGAGGGTGGGAGGGGGAATCAAGGCTGTGGCAGGGGGTTGGAGTGCGGGGGAGGCTCAAGGGTGCAGGTTCCAGGTGGCGCTTACTGCAAGCAGCTCCCAGAAGCATGTCCCCCTTCCAGCTCCGAAGTGCGGCCAGATGGCTCTGTGTGCTACCAGGTCAGCAGGCATCACCCCTGCAGCTCCCATTGGCCATGGTTCCCAGCCAATGGGAGCTGCGGGGGTGGCGCCTGCAAATGGGGTAGCATGCAGAGCCACCTGGCCACACCTCCATGTACTATGTAGAAGCTGGAGAGGGTTTATCCCAGCTGCTTCCTGGGAGCCAGCTGGAGCACCAGAGTGGGGCAAGCCCCCGACCCTGGCAGGAGCTGAGGGCCGGATGTGGCCTGTGGGCCATAATTTGCCCACCCCTGATCTAAACAAACATGAGAGACCAGGTGGGTGAGGTCATATCTTGTATTGGTGAGAGAAACAAGCTTTCAAGCTTACATAGAGCTTTTCTTCTGACATGGCTACAACATTACATAAACACGAACATTGGGGTAGGAAACTTACCCTTTACTGAACTAGCTTGCAGTAAGTGGTTCAATGCAATTCCAAAAGTTTTTGCTGCCAATGCCCCAGAGGTTTATGGATGGAGACTACCCAGCACCTGCTACTTCTAATCCAACCCAACCCAACTCAAACTGCCAGAATCCACCTAGCCACCTGTTGTTATAGCTAAATCACATTTTTAAGACAAGGCTTTTTACACTAAAAAATCCAGATATGGGTTGTCCAAAACATTGTGCGAATTCATGCAAATTCACCAAATTTTCTTGGTTGGAGAGGAAAGAAAATCCAACAATGCAAAAATATTGAAATATTTTGTTTGGACATTTTCTAGACAAAACATTTTTATTCAGATCAAATGACACATTTCATTTTACCCCAAACATTTTTTTTCATTTTTTTGGTTCAGACAGCAAACCAAAAATCTGTTGTTCTCACTGGTCTATTTATTATTATTTATACTTGCTGTATCACAGCAGGTCCGTAGTCCTACACCATGGTCCCACTGTGCTAGTCACTGTAAACAGTATCATAAAACACACTGCACAAATGAGCTTAGAATCTAACAAATCTTTCTGGATGCAAAGGATCAGGTTCCATATGTGAATCCTGATGAGCCTATACTATCAGCTGGCCCTCAACAACAAGTCCCAGCCAAAGGACTTCCAACTCTGAACTTGGGTTGGGGATCCAGAAACTGGCATCTGCTACTAAACAGGTCCACAGAGGACACTTACCATGGGGTGGAGGGGGCACCTGTAATTAATCTCACTCTTACACACACCACTTCCTTCTGCCAGTTATTAAGAAACTGACCCAATAGCCCATTAAATTTGGAAAATGTAAATTTGCTACCTCATCAGGTGCACTTCATCATCCCTGAATAAATTAAGAGAGGAATGGTTAACATTATAATGGTTGATCACTGAACTCTCTAAGTCCTGGAAGTGCTGAGGTTGTGAATATGTAGGTGCCTTTCTGTCCCAATTGCTCCTGGTAGGACTTCCCACTAGATTTGCTTCTGGCACATCTTGGACCAAACTAGTATAAAGCTGTGGGCCAGGTCCCTTTTTCTCCTGATCACCTAACTAACGGCTGTTCTGGACAGAGATCACTTTTCATGGAAATGAGCTATTAAAATCTGAGGTAGAAAAAAATGAGCTAAGAATGAATGTCAGAGAGGCATTCGCTGTTTTCACAGCATATGTTCTTGTCCAAACCAGAGCACCCATGTGGCTTCCCCTCCAGAGCTGCAAGGTGAACCACCTCAGCTGTTGGCTGCATGCTTGTGTAGCTAATGAGCGCTGCTGGGGCCTCATGTACATTTGTGAGGCTTAGATACTTGGTCCTGTAAGGAGGACATTTAAAAAAAAAAAACCCGGAAAAATTTAACTCTAAATACTAAATTTCTGTTAATTCATTGAAATCAAGAGAGGTAGATTGTGTATTTACAACTTACAACTATCCAGTTGCCAATGGCCTATTCACTGAGGTTGGGGCTTCACAGCTATTAATTAAGGCCACAAGGAACCATTGTGGTCATCTAGTCTGACCCCCACCCACCCGCATAACACAGGCCAAAGAACCTCACCCAGTAAGCTCTGCATCAAGACAATAACTTCTCTTTGAGCTATAACATATCTTTTAGAAAGACATCAGACTTTTATTTATTATCTGCAAGAGATGGAGACTACCACACTCCTGTGTAAGTTGTAATTATTCTGACTTTAAAAAATATTTACTTATTTCTAGTCTGTATTTGTCTGTTAGGGAGCTTGCAACTGCTGGATCCTCTTATGCCTTTTTCTATTCGATCCCCATATAGAGCATGGTCAAGTCAACTCTTAACTTTCTTGAATAAACCAAATAGTCTCTCATTAGAAGTCATAATTTCCAGATTTTGAATTGTTCTTGTAGCTCTTTATGAACCTTTTCCCAATTTCTGGAATCCAGTGGGATTTGGGCACCTAATCATGGCATGTAGTACTGGAAGGGCCCTTGATAGGTCACCTAGTCCTGTCCCCTCTACTGAGGCAGGACTAAATATTACCTAGAGGCCATCCCTGACAGGTGTGCATCAAACTTGTTCTGAAACACCTCCAATGACAGAGATTCCACAACCTCCTTAGGTAATTTGTTCCAGTGCTTCACTAGCCTTCCTGGTAGAAAGTATATCAGACATAAATCTCTCTTGCTGTAATTAAAGCCCATTACTTCTCGTCCTGTCCTATCAACAGACAATTTAAGGAGAATACTTTATCACCCTCCTCTTTATAACATACTTGACAACTGTTATCATGTCCCCGCCCAGTCTTCTCTTTTCCAGACTAATCCCACTTATTTCAATCTTTCCTTGAAGGTCATGATTTCTAGACTTTTAATCATTTTTGTTGCTCTCCCCTGGACTTTCTCCAATTTGTCCACATCTGTTGCCAAGTGTGGTGCCCAGAACTGGACACACTACTCTCCAGCTGAGGCTTTACTTTTCCAGGGTTCCTACTTCTAGCCTGAATCTGCTAGGCTAACATCCCAACAGGGTTACTGAGGTAGCTGTCCCCTATTCTATGCAGACTAGTTATCTGGGGTCAACCCCCAAAATGGAATCCCCTTTTCAACACTATTGTGAACTGAAATTGGATGAAGAGTTTCCCCACATTTTGAGGTAAACAAAGGATCCTGCAAGGAGAGTATGTGTCTGCATGGAGGAAAGAAGAAGGAAGAGACAGAAGTCAAGAAATGTTCTTTACAGGACACCCCTTTGTTGTTTCATTCACTGGGAACTATTTGAGATCTGGTGCCAACCACATCGACTTTGATATATTGGAAAGTCAATATTATGGATCCTTGGCCCCATTGGAAGTTGTCTTTAGACAAGACCATACCTAACATATCATTCGCTGAGCTTGCTATAACCTTGCTCACCCAGTGCATGCCAAAGAAATTGGCCCGAGAGAGAGGGATGGCAGAGCCTTGTTTGTGCCTTATGCAACATACGGTGGCATGAGAAGGATTCAGACACATGACATGACTCTGGTGGGTTTGTTTGTTTGCCTTTTCCTGAGGAGGGAAAGTCATGTAGTTGAGGTACTGGCCCATGACTCAGGAGAAGAACTGCCACAGACCTGCAGTGTGACCTTGGGTAAGTCACCATGTGTAAAATGTGCCTTTGTACACTGTGCCTCTCTGTTCCTCGGTTCTGCATGTGCAAAACCTTTATTCAGTCTGTGTGCTATTCTGGGGCATAGGCTGTGTCCCTTCCTATAGGTAGGTGCAGTACTTGGCACAATGGGGCCAGATCTTGGCAGGACCATCTTGGCCCTACCACACCACTACTATAAAGCTAATTTCAGCCTGCAATAAATCCTGAAACATCTCTGTGGTGGGGGGGTGCTCTTTTGTGGATAGTCCATCTATTTAAGAGACCCTCTATTCACCAAATGGAAACTGAAGTCAGAATTTGCCAGTGAGTGCATGTGTATAAAATATACAGTTGTGGGATGAGGATTTGGTGTAGAAATTAATCAGCTGCTTCTGGCATATCCCTCTCCCCATATCGCTCACATACATGACCCTGATAAAGTTTGCACTTAAGAAACTGCAGCCCAGCCTCCCTTTGCTTTTCAAGTCTTCAGGGAGTATGTGGCTATTGCTGCGCTGAACTCGATAAATGTTTGCAGTGTCTGGTGGTTTGAAGAAAAGTGGTGTTGGGGGGAATCAGGAAATTCTTTGAGCCTTTTTATCCCTTCAGTAACTATAGACTTTGGCAGGAATGTGGGTGATTAATTTCGAGTCTGTTAGCTCAGTCCATCCAGTTGAAGCTCCCCCTCCGCCCCCTTTGGATGTCTTGGAGACAGCAGCGTCCCCCGTGCTCTGCTATTTCACCAAACCCTGTGAATGCAGCTCTGCTAAGTAAACATTGCCGAGCTGCTAATCACAAGCTCTGAAACAAAACAGCACTTCACTTCGGGATCTGGGCAAGATCAGAGCTGGCTGCTCGCTCCCTCTCTCTCTCTCCCTCCCTCGGATCTCGCAGCTTTCAGCCTCTCTCTCTTTCTCCCCATGCTGGGGAGAACTCGCAGGGTAAAACTGACAGAGGCTGCGGCTTTGTCAGAGGCTTGCTTGTTTTCTCCAGAGACAAGGGGGGTATTTCTTAGCCATCCTTTCCAACCTGTTCATGTTGTGATCCGCAGCAGCACCACAAAAAGTTGTTGGGAGCACCGAGGATGGGACTTCATTTACAACCCTTCGTTTTGCACTTTCTGGCTTTGACTTTTCCCTTAGTGGCGCTGGGTTTCTCTGATGAAACCTTAGAGAGAGCCACGAAATCAGAAGGCTATTGCAGCCGGATTCTGCGAGCCCAAGGCACCAGAAGAGAGGGATATAATGAATTTAGCCTGAGAGTTGAAGGCGATCCTGAATTTTACAAGCCTGGAAACAATTACAGGGGTAAGTCTTTGCAGTTTTGTAATTACACAGTATAATAATAACAGTAATTAATAATGATGATGCTGGTGACTAGAACAAGTGTCACTGAAACTAAAAGACCTCTGTGTGTGTGCGTAAAATCGAGGCACTGGGGGGTACTTCCGCACACCGCTTGCAGTGGGGATGCTTTCACAGCAAGTGAATGTGAGTTGTATTTCAGAGTAACACTTCACCCCAAATATTTTATTCGGCACTAAGGGGGATTTCCTGCTTTCTTCGTGTGTTCTAGCAGGTTTATGAGCGGTAGCAAGAGTCTACAGACCGCTTGTTCTATGGTGCAACAGGAATTCCCCCTCCGTTACTCTGATTTCCCCCACCCCCAGCAATGGAGCACAGCAAAATGTACAAGATTTAGCATGCAGTGGAAAGGCAGATAAACTCGGTGCTAATTGTTCTTGCCCTCAAATATAAGTATTAATTTAATGAGTTAGCATAAGGGCTCCTATGCAGGAGGCTCCTAACTTCCCAATTTCCCACTTATGTTTATCTCTCCCCACCCCCATGCGTTTTTGCTGGGGATATGAACAGATGGTTCAAGCAGGAAGAAGAGAGTGAGAGAAGAGAGATGGTGCTAATGACCACTGTAGATAAGAGTGCTAGGGATGCATTCTGTTCTGAACATTGCACATATAATGCTGGAAATGTCCTAAACTCATCTCAGCATTTTTGCATAATTAACAGGTGAAAGCAGTTTCAAGTCACTTTTTCTGCCTGATAATATTTATTTGGAAATAAACATCCTTCATAAACAGTGTTGATGTGGTATTGAAAATACCACTTTGAAAAGAAACTGAACATGCAGTTAGACATCTGATCTCTCATTACAGACTGATAAGTAGTGTATCAGTGAAACCATGTTTTGTGGAGAACAAATAATTTTTTCAGAGCTGCTTCCAAGTGGTGGTTCTCCATCCTTCCCCCCCTTTGGGTATGGCTACACTTGCAGCCATACATCTAGATTCAGTATTAAGAGCAATGCCCTCCCACTGGATGAACACAGAAATCTGAGTTCAAGCTGAAGAAAAATCACGTGCACTGTCTCATGGAATATAATCATTAGGCTTAAATTCTTGGAGGGGAACATCTACAACAGTGATTAATCTGTTGTGAGCATCACAACAGCATCACTTTGTGTGATCTTTCTTCAAATGGAGAAATTAAAGCATTGTAAGCAATTTGTAACATGGTTTGAAGAAACACGTTTCCCACTAACAGGTTAACAGACATTTGATTTCTTAGCTTGAGTTTGCAAGACTTTATATTGCATGTCAGCTTATTATCTGTTCTAGTGGCACTACAGAGAAACCTCAGGTTCGTGGGCAATGACTTTCACATAAATATTCTTATAAAGTTTTGCAAACTATTTCCAGTGAAAATGTCATTAGATGTTTGATTCATCTGCTCAGAAGATTTTATTTTATTTTATTTTTGAGTTGGGGAAATAGATTTCTGAAACACATTTGGTGAGTATATTGTCTTCTTACACAGAGCTCAATTAAAAAAATAATCAGTTTAATGTTTTTACATTCCTTTTTCATTATTAGCTCTCAGATTGTTGTCCCTAACAAGTTATGCTGTGGCACTAAAGGTTCAACTAAGCACACGTGCTTATGACATTTAAGAGTAAATTATTCAGATGATGCCTAATCCTTAGCAAACGGTCTTTCAAGAATGCTTTACTAGAATGTAGGTGGAAGATAGCTAAATGTTCCTGTAAATATGCTTATCAGCTCCAGCAAGAGTTAATGTAACTTGTTTCATGTACAATGTGGTGACATCATGCAAAGTTTTAACACAGGGCTATTGAGTTCATTTTCAAAAGAGTCTCCACTGGGAAATTAGACATATCCTTCTGTGTTATACAAAGTGAAGAAACTGTGTGTGATGAGAAAAGCTGGGACATTAAGGACAAGCTGGTTTAGTAAATTACCAGAGAACAAGAAACAGTGTTGTAGAAGATTCTGGGAACTTGAGCTGAGGCAGAGCCAAAATTAATCAAAGGCTGTTACCCATGGGCCCAGGGCTGATTTAAGGTGACCTGGGGCACAAGGCATGCCCCTTAGGGGCTCCAGTAATCCTGATCCTTTCAGATCTGTGCCTCTGTTTTGGTTGGTGATGTAGGGGAGCACTCGCATGAGTCTGAAGCTATAGTAGTGGGAACCACTGCTGCTGTTCCAGTGCAGCAGGGAGCAGAGGACCCCAGATCACAGCTGTCATTCACCTTTCAGAAGACCTAGGGCCTTTCTATTCTCTAGCCTACTGCTGCTGCTTATCTTTGGATGGGATAGTCTCCATTTGCCCAGAAGCAGGCATTAAGAGGACTCTCTAGGTGGAGAAGTCTTGCTTGCTAGCCCTATAGATTGTTCTGAGTGGCAGTGATAGAAACAACTGGGGTCCCTCTCACAGGGCTTTACCGCTCAGGGAGATGTTGGGATGGTGGTAGCTCATAGGTCTGGAACCAGAGGGGAACATCTCATCAAAGGGCCCTATGATCCAAGGGTGGCCTCTGAAATCATGCTAATGGTGATAGGGTTACTCCCTCCTCCAAGGGCCACATAAAAAACCTGAGGTCAGCATCTGGATGGCTCTGCCTCCCAAAGAAGAGGCAGCAGCAATAAATGTGTCCCTTCTCCACCAGCTGCCCAGAGGAGAGGGAGTAATGGTGGCTCAGGACTCTCTTTTCTCCTGCTCTCTTCCTTTCCCTGGCTGCCAAGAAAACAGCCATGTCCAAGGGCTCACTGGCTTTCCCCCAGCTGAAGTTGTTTGGCTGACGGCGTCTCCCAATATACTTATTTAGAGGCTCTAGTGCTGTAGCAATTGGATGTCAGGGCATTCCCTTTCCCTTTCCCAGTGGCACACAATCTGCTCCTCTGGCTCCCAGGATCATGTGACAACATTGTTCACATTACTGCATGGCCCTGGAGTTTAGGCTGGGGTAGTCAACAGGCGGACTACAGGCCAAATCCAGACCACCAGCCACTTTTGAACAGACTGCAAAATCTTTTTATTTACTTATTTTCAATATTGTCATTGTGGTGTGAAAAATGTTTCTCTGGAGTCTGTCCCTTGACTATATACCTTGACCAAGATATTTTGACCTAGACGAAGAATAACTGACTACCGTTGGTTTAGGCCCATATGCATAGAACTATTGTGCCTGTTAGAAAATCCAGGCCATAATAGGCCTGCTGTTGCTCCCACTGAAGTCAAGGGCACAATTTCCATTGCTCTTAAAGAGAGCATGATTGGGCCTCCTTGTAAGCAATCAAACAGGGACTCAATCTTTAAAAATTATTCTTGGTAATAAAGTCTCAGAAGCAGTAACTGACAGTAATCAGTCCCAGCTTGGATACTTGATTAATCCTATAGAGGCTTTTGCTCAGTTAGAAAACTGTATAATGTTGTTTTACATGACAAGACAGAGTGGGTTCTATTCCTATAAATATGTACTTAAAAAAAAAAAGCCTTAAAAAAATTCTGCAAGATGGATGTTTCACATGAGCATACAAATTGTTCCCTCCTCAAATTGTTATGCTGTTGAAGAGAATAAGGAGAAGACTATTATAATCCATTTAAATGCTCCTCCCATTCGGATGTTGTTTCTGTTGCTAATGGAATTTTCATTTGCAGGTCTGCTCACCTTTTCTGAAGAATAAACAGTGTTCAAGGACCAGCTCAGATAAACATTGTGTGCTCCATTTGCATTGGTTTTCCAAGTGCTTCCTCTTGAGTAGTGTTGAATCTCATTCTTTCTCTCTCTCCACCACACACACAAAGATGCACTTTTTTGGAATTTATTAACAACTTCTATTCTGCACCAATCTGGGTGCTTCTGATTTATCTACCTTAGGAGTTTAATGGGCATCTTAATTAGGGTAGAAAGCACCTCTTATAACTAAAGTGCCTTATTCTGTCTTCACTTATGCAGCATGCAACAGAGGTTTTTGCTTAATTTAGATGAGAAAGTTACACAGTATGGCTTCTTTACCAAAAGCCAAGTGTGTTTAGAATCCTACCGTGCAATTCTGACTGCATCACATTTAGTAGGGGGTGGAGGAGGGTAGAGAGAGAGTGTATATCCTTATAAAGGGGTTAGGATTTGGCCAAGTGCTATAGAAATGATCTTCTGGCATTTAATCTCCCCCAGGAAAGTAAAATATACAAAATCCTTTTGCTTAGGTTAAATATCACCCTTAGAGTTACATAGACTTTACTTTGGTCTGTTATTTTCAATAAACAATTTGATCTACATGTAAATCAACAATCATCCTAAATGACCTACAAAATAATATACATAGAACCTGTGTTATAATTTAGCTCAAGAAAGGGCCTTTATCTTTTGAGTCCCTATCAAGTAATGACATCCCCCCACCTCTTGTATGAAATGAGACTGAGTTCTGACATAGAATCACAGTCATACAGTTATATAAAGAAACAAATATTGTAGGACCAATAGTGATACAATGTGCATGCAAGTTACTATAACAAGCCTTTTTATTTAACAATTCTTCAAATCAAATCTTGTAAAGCAGTGTTACCTTAGCAGACTGGATAGGTCAGAGAACTGATAATAGGATAGAAATACTTTCGCTCCTACATCTCTGTGTTCAATGCCCAACTCAGTAGTGTCCAAAAAGCTACCAAGCAGTATTATCTACTTCAAGCATTCAAAAATCATGATTCAGGCCTCAGTATATCATGAGTAGCTTAAAAATCGTGAAGTTTTTAAACAGTAGTAAATTTTGGACTCATTTTATTTGCTTTCTCAATTAACCATGTGCCTCCAGGAGCTGGGGCTTTAAAAAAAAGCACCAAATATTGTGATTTTTGGCAACACAGTGTCCTATCTGAAATTAATTTAGCGATCTAAGTTCATTTTTTCAGTGCCTTGGTGTCCTCATCAGTGAGCCACCACAAATGGCACACATTGCCAATCTCAACAGACCAACCAAGGACGGAGAGATCCATAAAGGCTGAACTACTTTCTTGCTTTGATCTGGTCCCCTGGGTTAGAATTTGGTGACGCTGACAAGTAGTTGGAAGTTTGAACTGTATCTACAATACAGATACATAAATTCAGTCATCAGAGCTACCTGTTCAGCATCTTTCAGGAACACTAAGGGTGACATCCTGGCCTCATTCATGTCAATGGCAAAACACATCTTTAGGGACTGATGCAAAGCCTTTATATTGACTTTAGTAGACTTTGGATCTAACCCTATGACAGGTTGTATAAACCAGCTGTTCTCAACAGGCAGTTTGCGCTGCCCCCAACCCCCCCTGCCCTTGCAGGGGGTCTGCGGAGCCTGCTGTTGAAACCTGGTGCCCTGAGTGGTGCTGAAGTGGGGAGTGGTGTGGGGTTGAAGCACCAAGGTCCCCCTATCTGCAGTCGGGAGTGGTGTGGAATTGAAACCCCGAGCTCCCTCCCATCCCTGCAGAAGTCAGGAGCGGTACAGGATCGAAACCTTGAGCTCCACCCCCTTCCCCCTGCTGAAGCCAGGGGCAGGGGCTGAAACCCCAACACAGGCAGAAACTTTAAGCCCATGGACAGTGTTGAGGGGGCACAAGGGTGTTGCCCCCAAAAACTGCAGTGCATTAACCAGAGTGGAGCAGTCCTGGGGGCAGCTCCTCCACCTCCTCTTTCCCAACCCCTCTTAGAACCTGCCCTCTGGCCAAGTCCTAGGTGGGAAGCTGGAGCCAAGCAGTGTGGGGCAGCTGCTCCTCTGGCCAGTGGGCAGTCATGGCATTCGCCCATCTGCTGCTGGTGCCTGAGGTTGTGGCTGGTCCTCAGCTCCCACCCCCCTTTGACTGCTCATGTAGATGGTCAGACCTGCCCAGGCAGCTCTAGGCCCAGCTTAGCCCTCAGGGAGTAGACACCGGTGCACAGCCCCAGACAGGCAGGTGGCCTGCTGAGGTGAGTCAGGGGGTGGAGGTGGTGCTGCCTCCCTGGACCTTGCTGTATAGAGCTGGCCAGAGGCTCGCCGCTCGTTGCGTCCCACCAATAGAAGTCAAACTGTGCCTATGCCCAAGGGGTCCAATCCCTTGCCTGGAGCCCCGAGTCCTCCCCTCCCCACCATGGACCCTGGAGTTTTTCTAGCATGTTGAGGGGGGCCTCAGAAAGAAAAAGCTTAATAACTCCTGGTATAACCCCCACACCAATAATGAAGGGGTTAAACAGGTGCCATGGGCAATGCTGGCCCCATTCCTTGGGCCCTGTCAATCATATCCAGGGTGGAATAAGGGCTTAAGAGTAGGAATTTTCCAGCAGTTGCTGAGCAGTTCTGGGAGAGAGCAGATGGTAGCTCTACAGCTCCTAAGGGAAATTCCTGGGACGGCTTCAGGAGAACTGCCCTCACAAAGGCCATTTACAAGCACCCTCCCGCCACCCATGCTTACAAGGAGACAACAACACTGGTAGACCAGCCAGGTAGGTCCTAAGGCAAGCTGATTAGGTGGTTGATACCATTACCCTCTGCCCCTTTTTAGGTTATGGAATCTGAGAACATACAAAAAGGGACTAGGGGAGTGAGAGCCAAGAACCCCATCCCATCCAAGCACAAGTGGACTATGTAACTCACTTTGTATCACAGGATCCATTGTGTACTGTAAGCAAATGGGGGCACCTGAAGGATTGTTCAGTGTCCATACAGTAGGAGGCTCCCATCAGCAGCCCGAAAACTGTGACAAGTCCTAATTTCACAGAGGGGAAAAAATAAAAAAGAAATGCTAATTGATTCTTCTTATTTATGTAGAATCTAAAATATATCTTCTTTATTGTTGCTCTGGATATTAACTATACTATGCTTGTTTATTCAATAAATACAACTGTAAAACATAAGTACTGATTCAGGAAAGCATCCCTATTCAGGACAACACTTCAATACGTATTTAAGTGTTGTCTTGAATGAGGATAGATTTGACACCTTGCTTGAATCGGGGCCATAGTCATTATGTGCATACTAGTGTATTTGTCTTATTCCTTTGGAGGCAAAACTGTTTCCACAACAACCATCACTGTTCCTTCCTTTTTGGTGCCTGAAAAATCTGAGACAGAAATAGCAAATGGGCTTTATTAGAAGGATTAATGTAACTAAAAAGTATCACCAATCAGAAACAAAGAATCACCAGTCAGTTTGGTCTTGATTCCATCTTCTCTGATTTGTGAGAAATCTCTTTCTCTCTAATGTAACAAGTTATGAGCTTATGTTATGAATGGTCTTTATGCCAACCAACCTATTCCACATAAGTGTTGCAGTGTAAATCCAGCATCTGTAGTGAATCCCATTGAAAAGATAGAAACAATCATTCCACAAGTAGTAATTTACACTCACATTTTATGTCATAACCCTTTTCACTCAAATCTCGCCCCATATTCAAATTCTCATTTCCACTATCCAAGGGAAATAAAAGTTGTGTGTGAAATCCACAGGATAATAGACCATAGCTATATGTAAGTCAAAAATTGCAGAATAGGACTTTAAATGTGGAAAACGTTCCTGGTCAAGGATCTAAATGGATTTTGTGTATATTACCTATGTCCAAGGTCAGCCCACAATTGGATTTTTCTACTCAAATTCATGGTCACTTAGATGTTGTTGAAATAACTAGGTATTTGATATAGTCATATTTTCCTCTTGAACTGTGACTAATCCATGGGAAAGTTTGCTACATATCAGTAATTTTTTGTGAGAATTAGACTCTGTCAGTTCCTCAGCAAGAGTGAATGGGTGCGCTTCATTGACTTCAGTAGTGCTGCATCTGTTTACTCCAGCTGAGAATCTGGTCCTAGAGTTTCATTTACATTTATCAACTCCCCACCCTCATTGGCCTTCTGCACTGACAAGAGAATAACAATTATGATTATTATTTATTATTATTGCCATAGTGCCTGAAGGCCCAGTCAGAGATTGAGACCATATTGTGCTAGGCACTTTATGTGCATGTAATGAAAATACAGTTCCTGCCCCAAAAAGTTTGCAGTTTGATAATTAAGTTCCATTGAATGAATACAAACTTATGCTAAAAGTCATGACATTTTCAGGAAAAGCTAACTTGTTGATCAATATTCTGCTCTTCTCTGGAAAAAACAACAATAACAACAACTTCTAGATCATAGTGAGCCAAATGCTGCACATATATTCACAAAGGTATTTTCAAATTAATTCCTCTGTTTCAGTGACTCTCAGTCTTTCTAGACTACTGTGCCTCTTTCAAGTGTCTGATTTGTCTTGCGTACTTCAAGATTCACCTCACTTAAAAACTAACTTACAAAATTAGACATAAAAATACAAAAGTGTCACAGCACACTTACTGAAAAACTGCTTAATTTCTCATTTTTACCATATAACTATAAAATAAATTGTGACAGCCCCGCCAGGTTGACAAACACCGATACAGTATATAGAGCACTATAAACAAATCAGTGTCTGTATGAAATTTAGTCTGTATTGACTTGGCTAGTACTTTTCATGTAACCTGTTGTAAAATATCTGAATGAGTTGATGTACCCCCTATCTCCAGGTTGAGAACCACTCCTCTAATTGACTAGCTCTTTCCAGAGATCAGACTGGCTCAGAGGTCAGCAACCTACCGCATGTGTGCCAAAGGTGGCAATGCAAGCTGATTTTTAATGGCACGCGGGGTGGGCTAAGCCACTCAGCCCGCCACCTCTCTGGGGTTCCTGCTGCTGGTCCCTTGCCAGCCGGGGTCCCCCCTGCCACAGCCCCACTCAGCACCTGCTGCTGGCCTAGGGGAAGGAACCCCAGGCTGGCAGGGGGCTGAGACTCCAGCTGGGAGGAGCCAGGCTGAAACCCCAAAGCAGGGTAGGCTGAGTCACTCAGTTGCTGCTCTGGGGTTCTGGCTGCTAGCCCCTTGCCAGCCAGGGTCCCCCCTGCCGCAGCCCCACTCACCTTGCGCAGGCCTCCTTCCAGACAGGGTCCAGGCTTGCAGCCCCGCTCTGCCCTATGGGGGTCAGCTCACTCACCTCAGCTGCCAATCTGGGGTTCTAGTTGCTGACCTCCAGTGGGGGTCTGGATCTCCAGCCTTGCTCAGCCTGCTTTCTGGCCTGGAGTTCCTGCAGGCCAGCCTGAGCTCTGCTCCTGGCCTTGGATCACTGCTCTGCAGCGTCCCCATTGTGGCCCACTGTTCCCAGCGTGGGACAGTGAGGGTTGCACACAAGGCAAGAGGGGGTGCAGCTCAGCACCCCCATCTTAAACTTGCTTATCTCAGACAACACTGTGTTTGACCTTGTGCCTGCCTTCTATCGCCGTTTTTTTCCCCACTGAGAGTTGAAGGGAACATTTGACAAAATGGCAGCTCCTAAGAAAGTGAAGCTAGATGTCCAATCATTTCAGCCTGCTTGGACAGACACATTTGGATTTATTGAAAAGGAGGACTGTGCTATTTGTGCTTTCTGTTATGAAAGTATTGTTTGTCGCATGTCAAGTGTTCGACATTTTGAAACAAAGCACGAGAAAACCTTTCTTGATGAAGCAGACAAGACTGAATCAATCAAGAAGGCAGGAGCAGCCTATGAGAAGCAAAGCAGTGTTTTTAAAAGCTTAAGTGTAAGTAAAAATCAAGCTACAGAAGGAAGTTACAAGATTGCACAGTGCATTGCAAAAACCGGAAAGCCATTTACAGATGGGGAATATATAAAAGAAGTTTTTCTCAGCAGTTCGGAGATTTTGTTAAATGATTTGCCAAATAAAGATACAATCATATCTAGACTAAAAGAAATGCCCATCTCTGCCAGAACAGTTGAGAGAGACACAAGTGTGAAATGGCAGAAAACATTAAGGAAAAGCAGATGACTGCATTGAAAGACACAGCATTGTTTAATGTTGCAGCTGATGAGTGTGGATATAAATGACGTTCCACGTTTGGCAGTTGTTGCAAGATATTGTGCTTCCAATGAAATTCAAGAGGAACTTTGTTGCCTAACACCCCTGCATGGCACAACAAAAGGGGAAGATATACTGGAAAGTTTTGTAAACCATTTTGAAGAACGAGAAGTTGACATCAGAAAAATATTTTGTGTGACAACAGATGGTGCTTCTGCCATGGTCGGAAAACAGAAGGGATTTGTAACATTACTTGAAGATCAAATTGGCCATCTGACAGTCAAATTTCACTGTATCATCCATCAAGAAAACCTATGTGCTAAAATTTTTAATTCAGAGCTTAATAATGTGATGAATACAGTGGTGCGAATTATGAATTTCCTTGTTGCTCAATCTGCTTTGACTCAGACAATTTCAAGCACTGCTAGAAGAGATGGACAGTGCTTATAATGACATTCCACTTCACAGCAACATTTGGTGGCTAAGTCGTGACAAGGTTTTGGTGCGCTGTGTAAACTGTTTTGATGCAATCAAGGCCTTTTTGTCGGAAAAAGAACAAAACTACCCAGAACTGGATGATGACAAATGGTTGTGTAAGCTCATGTTTCTAACTGATATCACCGCTCACCTAAACGAACTCAATCTCTGTCTCCAGAGTGCAGGGCAAACAGTTCTGGATCTTTATGAAGCCCAGAAAGCATTTGTTGTGAAACTAGCAGTTTTTTCCAGGGATATTCAAACTGCTACTTTCCACTACTTCCAACTCATAAAAGAGCTATCGACACGTTGCACTGTTAATTGCACTGTCAATCAAAATGAGATTGGAAAGTACATGCAAGAATTGGAATCCGAATTTTCTGACAGATTTCAAGATTTTCAGCGATTTGGTCCAATGCTTTCTTTTCTAATTAAACCTGAAAAGTTCAACGAAAGTGACTTTGATTTTTCTGAATTTCAGTGGATGGGTGTTGAATATTTTGAAATGCAACTCATTCAGTTAAAAAGCTCAGAATTGTGGACATCAAAGTTTGTGGATCTGCGGAGCGCACTTGAAGCTACCGAGAGAGGTCATGGGGCCTATATTCTGACCTGCTGGACATCCCTGACAGTGAAATTTAACTGTTTGAAGAAAATTGCCTTTGCAATGCTTTCAGCATTTGGTCCACATACCGGTGTGAACAGGTATTTTCACACATGAAATCTGTTCTCTGTCCCTCTCGGAGCCGGTTAACAAGTGAAAACTCAGAAGCCTGTGTGCAGCTTAAAGTATTCAAATATGTGCCAGACATTGGAAAACTCAGCAAGGAAACACAAGGGCAGGGATGACACTGAACTGATAAGATCTGCATTTTAATTTAATTTTAAATAAAGCTTCTGAAACATTTTGAAAATCTTGTTTACTTTACATATAACAGTAGTTTGGTTATATATTATAGACTTATAGAGAGACCTTCTAAAAAACGTTAAAATGAATTACTGGCACGCGAAGGCTTAAATTAGAGTGTATAAATGAAGACTCGGCACACCACTGTTGAAAGGTTGCCGACTCCTGGACTAGCTCATTTAACTTAATTTTGGGGTTTGTTTTGTTCATTTCCCTGATCTGCCTTTCTTCATGCCTGACCAGGAGATAGGTAGAAATCCTCCCAGAAAACCTATTCTTTTCTTTTTTCTGACCTAACTATAGTAGATAGTGCTGGAAATCATCTGATAAATTCTGTCCTTGTGATATTTCTAGACCAGTGGTTTTCAGCCCATCACTGCTTATGGCCCAGTCAACACACTGCTGCAGCCCATGTGACATCCTCAGGGCCATATAGCTAGTATATATTATGTGGATGCAGCCCACATAATACATAGAGAGTTTAATATGTGACCCACAATGGTAAATAGGTTGAAACCCACCTGTTCTAGACTAATTTCCAGATCAAGGAGAGCTACCTATGTTTCAGATAAGCAGCTACACTTTTGGGCATTGAACAAATTCTAATATACAAACCCTTTAAATTTTACCTATCACTCTCAGACGTTCATTTCAACCACCAATGGCCTATCTGCGTCAAAGGGATTCTACCATGGATTTTCTCCTGTGTAGTGGCATTGATGGTGGGAATTGTTCACAAGTAATCAGGGGTTTTCCTCAGTCTTTATGGTGCCGACCAGAGTTTAAGGGTGTGAAGGTAGATTATGAAATGACAGTATCTACTTCATAGTTGAAGTTGAAGCTACTCTCACAGTGTAAGGGTTTTCAATTTTCAAACACCTATTTTTTCCCCCAAAAGAAACCAATTTCCCTGAAATTTCACATGGCCATTCTCATCCCAGGATAGAATTTTTCTTCGAAGTTTGGAGAAAGTTAGAAAGGAATTTTAGAGTTATCGAGCCACAAATCTGTTCCCTTTGCACCAGTCTGGGAGCATAAAAGACATGGAGACACAGATGTTTGTCACTTTGCGTAAGGCACTGCTGGAAGGTTGTCAGATACAAGGGTGAAGAGGACAGCATAAGAACTTAGGTAGAATGAGAGAGAATACAATAGAAAGATGGACTAACAGGAGAGTTGGGGAATCTCTCAATGTAGGGGAAGTCTCCAGTGACTGTGAAATCAGAGAAGCCAACTCTGAAGCACACAATCACCTCCACAGACACTTGGCGCATGGGGCATTCCTGGGCAAGCTAGGGCATTGGTAAGGGTGCTTTTGAGGTTTCTTTTTTTTTTTACCAAAGTTCGCTGTGCTCTGTTAATTCATAGCTAGTAGAACAGTCTCCTGGGGTCAATTCTTGTGGTAAATTATGCTTGTGGCATGTTCAGCCCCAGGATGAGGGCAATGGAAAGTAGTTAATCTTGACTGGTGGATAAGGTATTTGTAGCTGAGTTGCAGGGCCGGCTCCAGGCACCAGAGAAGGCAGCAGGTGCTTGGGGCGGCCAATGGAAAGGGGTGACACATCCGAGTCTTTGGCAGCAATTCAGCAGCAGGTCCCTTAGTCCCTCTCGGATGGAAGGAACAGCCACCAAATTGCCACCAAAGAAAGAAGCGGTGTGGTAGAGCTGCCACCGATCGTGGCTTTATCTTTTTTTGGTGAGATTTCTCACAAAAAAAGCTGGAGCCAGCCCTGTTCAGTTGGACTCGGAGATATGGCTAAAATTTTTCTTATTTTGCATTTAAAATTAAGGAAACATGGTACACATCAGGGGCCACATCCCTGCTCAGCAAAGAGCCTGAGCTGCTGGGGGAAAGGCCCCAGTAGATATGTCTCTGCAGCAAAATTCCCTCAAGAGTTTAGCATATTGACAGTCTATTTTTAAGAAAATCCATGGGTTGTAAATAACAGCAATGTTTCATATTAAGGCTGAGACTCATTGGCAGAATTGCATATGGAAACTTGGACTGAACCTTCCTGCACTCTGCCTGACTGTACTCTATTAATCTTTAGCTTTCATTAGCATCAAATTTACACAAATATTTAGACAAAACTGAAGAATAAACTGTTACATAGATTCTTAATTTCACAATCAACTATTTTTTTCTTTTTTGCTTCAGTAACCCTTTCTGCTGCCACTCCAGCCTACTTCCGTGGATTCACACTGATTGCTCTGAAGGATGGCAAAGAGGGAGACAAAGAAGAAGATCATGCAGGAACCTTTCAGGTGAGAGACACTTCCTTGCTGACCTGTGGCTTCAATGCTCCACACCACTGTGTGGTTGGCTCAGAGAGGAACCATTATTAACATTAAAGAATGCAAGATGTTGTAAAGCATGAACATTTCTGTGGTCCTTGGCATGATGCAAAGGCAGCATAATTTACTTTACATTCTGCTCTTCAGGAGATCTGCAAGGCATTTAAACCTTGACTTCAATGGAACTTCATCACATCTTAAAGTTAAGCTTGTGCTTAAGTGCTTTGCTGAATCAGGGCATAATAGATCAGAGTTTGGGCTGGATATCCTGCTACACCTCTACCTTAGTATAATGTGATCCGATATAACACAAATTCGGATATAACGCGGTAAAGCAGTGCTCCGGGGGGCGGGGCTGTGCACTTCAGTGGATCTAAGCAAGTTCTATATAATATGGTTTCACCTATAATGTGGTAAGATTTTTTGGCTCCCAAAGACAGCATTATATTGAGATAGAAGTGTGTTCAAATACGGTGGTGGTTTAATCCATACATGTCACCTTTTATATTTCTTTTCTTACATGTTTTTGTCATATACTATATCTCTTTCAAATACAGCTAATGTTTCTTGGTCATTTCTTTGGCTATAACCATCTTACTAGGTACATGTTTGAGTGTGATAAAGATATGTTGAATAGTAACTTGTTCTGTGAATAGTCCCAATTAAGTCAATGGGGGAAAGTGCTATTTAACATGATTAAAAATACCACAGTCTGGCCCTTTGGATGTTATCAGAGAATAGGTAGGGTTCTTTTGAAACTTGGCATTCTTTCAGTTATTTCATAACCACATTACATGACAAATAATTCTGTCCAAAAATAAGAATGAGTATTACATTTTTAAATTAGACAGAAATCATGCAAGTCTTGTCCAAGATTCCTTGTATAACAATAATAAATTAATAAAAGATTTATCCTGGCAGCTAGCATTCAAGAACAAACACATATTTTAAAGAGAAAAATGCAAAAGACTTTATTTTTGGTAAGTAACAAGGAAAGAGATGTTAACATCACCCCACTGTTCCCTCTTTCAATTTATTTTGGTGCTGTCAGACAGTAAATGTCACCAGCATATTCAATATATTGAATATTTGTCCTATTTCCTCATATCTGGAATATGTGACAGTGGATTTCAGACTTCTGTTTGTGCAGTTCACAAGAAAAACCTAGACATATATTATGTTGATTTGATCCTAGAATTTGGCCCCCAGAGTTAAGCGTCTTCCTAGGCACACTGCTGACCTGGAATAGATTTCAATTATGAAGACATCTAATGGAAAGGGATATTTGGCTCAGTTTGGACAGTGGAAGGGCATTCAAATAAAGCATAATCCACTAGTTAGGAAATAAACATTATTGTGGTTCATTTAATAATTACCATTTTTTTTTAAAAAAAGTTTCCTTTCCTTTTTCTAGTTAATTGTATTCCCACTTCTAATATTGCATTGAAGCTAAAATCTAATTAATTTCTCCGTCACTGGCCAGTGTGGAAAGCTATGCCTGAGCATAAACTTCAATGCAAAGTGCATTTCTGCAGCACAATAGTCAGAAATTCACTTAGTTTTGCAGAAATGGAGAACAATTTTGAAGCCAGTAACGAGTAGGTAGCAAATAGAAATTTCTAAACAGCACAAAAATACCTAATGGATCTCAGTGGAGGGATAATTATTAAGATGTTTAATTTAATGTATTGTACCGCTGGAAAGCTGAAATCAGTGTTTTAATTGGCAGATGAATATTTCAGAAGTGATGCAAACTAAATTAATATTTCTGTGGCACAAACAGTACTCATTGTCTCCTTCCCCCTGCATAGATACTATTAACTGCTGTTCCTCGGATTAGCAGCTGACTATGATATCTGCATTCATAGAAGATTTAGATATAGGTTTGACTGACGTATATTCCTGTGGCATGGCTAGATACTACCAGTCAGAGAGAGAGACTTTTTAAATGCTGCATCAGGTTTGCACCATGTCTTGACCTATGATGTAAAGTCACCAGAGGTGAGCAAAAGTTTTGCAAAGGAAATAAAAACTATGCACAAGACAGTTTGTGTGAAGGATAGCTACAACAAATGTTTTCTGTTTGAAAATGGGAGAAAATGGGACATTGCTCAAAAAAAAAAAAGAGGGGGGGGGGGACAAAATCAGACAAAAGGATTTGATCCTGCTTCTGACCATGAGCGTGGCCCCCTGCATCCATGAAGAGTCCCACTTACTTCACGGAGCCCATGCTAGTAGATTCCAGTACAGGATCATTACCAAATTTATGCAAACACGATGCATTTGTATACATTGTACAAAATGTAATGAAGTCATGAAACAAGATATTCATTCATGTAAATATGAGCCTGTAGTATATCCATAATGGGATGAATCTTATGCTTTTTTCCCCTCACAAATATGTACACTTCATTGTTAATATTGTGAAAGCCATTGCCATACAGTACCTGAAGGACTGCATTGAAATGCATACTCTACATGAGGAAAAATTGTATCTACATTGTATAATCCAGTGAAGATTCCACTGCAGCCATGGATTATTGTATGAAAATACATATCCACGGAGAGTTAAGAATTAAATGATGTCTGCTTCACCACTGCAATGTTGCATGGTTTCAGTGGAGTTATGCTGGCATAAAACTGGAGTAACAAGATGGTGGATAATCTCAATGAATGATACAAAACTGAGGGGAGAACTAAACAGGGAATATTTTATTGCACTCATGAAAATAAACAAAGAATGAAAGAAAAAACAACAACGCCAGCTAAAATAAATGAATATTTTAAAAATAAAAGATAATATAGTCATCCTCAAAAATTGAGTTGCCATAATTTTTATTTTTAAGACCCATCTTTTGAAAAACATTAAAATGGCAGCAAAAGCTTATCCTTTGTAAGCTGCTTAAAATAAACAAATCTGCATAAGGATTCTGTGTTATTTTTCTGCAATGCCCATTGTCAGCAGAGAGGTGGACAGCAGATCCTGAAAAATGTCACAGAGCACACAACAAGTTAAATTAGGATGTCAATATTATTCCATTTGGGATACAAACTACAGTGCTGTGTAACTTTATAAAAAGTCAGGCATTCCAATTAATTGTATTTTCATTGAGTGAATAAGTCAGAATTATTATGATGATTAATAAATCTTTCCCTAGAGAATAAAGGCACCACCACTGTTTTCAGTGGTTGCAATCATGCTCTGATCTGGTTGATGTTCCAGCACTTTGAAAATCACAAGCATTTCCTCTGCTGCAGTAAATGGCTACCTTGGGTCAAGTCTGCAGTGGTCCCCTTTTGAAATCCTCTTCTGGCTCATTTACTTTTGAAGGTTAAGTAACTCAGCAGATATGGTCAAACTTCATTAATCATTAATCAACAGAGTCTTGATCTCATAAATGGTACAGCTGTTACTTGGACAATGCAGGACCTGGTGGATGGTATTTTCTTCACTTTTTTTGGTTATCTTTATGTTAATCAGGGCTGGCCCTATACCAAATGGGGCCCCACACAAGAAGCATCTTTATTTGTTAAACTTTTGAATATCTTATTTTTATTGCATTTGTAGCCCATTTCACAACATTGATGCACAATTTGCATGCATGATTTATCCCTGTCATACAAGATGATAAATTTGCATGCTAGGATCTGTAAATCTGTATTTATTCACGCCATATATAAGCAAATAAAAAATATTGTTTCCTCTAAGCGTACAGAAACTTTTAAGAATAACTGAAATGTACTAACATGAAGAAATTGATCTGTGCACCAACATTGGCTGGACCAGTATTAAATAGTGTTATAGTAGGTACAGCTTTAGAATGCTAACCCTAGTCCTTTAGTGCAAAAGCTCTTTATTTCTCACCTTTGCCCAAGCAAACTGAAGGACAACGCTAGAGAGGTCCGGCCAATGGCATTTTCAAGTGATAAAATAGCAAGCGATGGCCACTGAGAGACTGCCATCATCAACTGAAGATATGTTTTAATGAGCCTGTTTCAAAAAGCTGCATTCACCACTCGTGACTTGGCAACGGAAGTAACAATATTTCATTTATATCATTATATAGATAGAGGTTCAATAAATACTTCTTGCATCTCATTAATTATGTCCTTTATTAGTCGTTGCTTGAACTTTTCAAGTCTTAAAACACAAGTTCACTTTCACAATTGCACAATAAAACAAGGTTCACAATATCGCAGCTGGGCTTTCACTTCATTTCATTCTTATATCTCACTGATTGACTGGCAATGCCCTGCCCCTTATATACCTGCGAGGGCATGACTGACAAGATTCTAAGAGGTTCAAGGAAAATGTAGTTCTCAGAAAGTCTGGAAGGTTCTGTGAGATTCTATAAAGGTCCAGAACATTGTAGGACGTTAGTGAAAAATTTATCCACATATTGAATACCTGAAACATTTTATTTCAAACTTTCTATTTTCCCTTTTGTCGCTAAAAACAGAAACAGCACCCTGAGTCTGGCAAGCACCAACCCCAGCATTCTAGGCAGTTGCCTGATCCTAATCCTGCTCTGATGTTAATCACATGAATAAATATGCATTGCTGAAAGTGATCCAAGTTTATAGTTTAGGCCACACTAATCTGAATCTGCTTTATAAGAAGTGAGCAAGATGAGGCACTTTAAACAAGAATCTCAGGGCTGACCTTACCATCAGGCGAACTGAGGTGGCTGCCTCAGGTGCCAGACTGGGGCAGGGGGGAGTTGCCACTAGGACCCAGAGTGTAGAAAATTGTGTCTACTGCTGGTGCATATGTATTCTCTCTGCTCTAGATGCACAGAGATGGTGGAGTGCTGTGCTGGAGGAAGGAAGGCACAAGAGACATAGCAGGCAGGCAGGATTAAAGGTGAGAGGGAATAACAGAAAGCAGCAAGAGCTGCAGGGAGAGAGAGGTGGAGTGGCCTCCTATGTACCTCTCTAGCACCCCCAGGAGCCTGGACTGATTCACACCAGCTTCTCAGGGAGCTTCCTGTTTCCTGCTGCTTCCCTGAACCCACTTGAGGAGAACAGGCAGTCAACTGAAGTAGTAGGAGCCAGCCTGCTTATTTGTCCCCTTCAACTGAGAGCCACTATAGCTGGCACAGAACAGCAGTCATGAGTGAAAGAAGAAAACGCCCTTCTGGGGCAGCATTCAGAAAAAGAAAGCAAGCAAAGGAAACTTTTCTATCTAAGCAGGAAGGAGCTCTCCTGAGATGCATAGACACAAATATTCATGGTGAGCCTTCCGGCCCCAGTGAGGATGTGAGTGTGAGGAGATGCCTGATCTTCCAGTTAGTCAAAGTGCATTTGACCTGGCAGCTACTGCAGCATCCATATCACCATTGCAAGTGGATGTAACCATGCATATTCCTGAAGAAAAGTGTAGATCAGACAAGAGTGTGCTGGAGGCACAAGAAACAGCTACTGCTGAGTTTAGTTCCTTAAGTCTAGATGATCCAGGACTTTGGACCCACTTGAGCAGTAGCCTGAGGGACTTCCTTGTACTGCGTGGGTCACAGCAAGTAAAAAATTCATGTTACTCAAAGACAGTGAAAATAGAAGTTTAAATCCAACACCTTACTGGCGTGAAATCCCTAATGGTGACAAAGTGGAGAGGCCATGGCTTATGTACTCAAAAACCCAGAACGCTGCATAATGTTTTTGTTGCAAACTCTTCCCTTTCCAGTCTAATGTTCCAGCCACATTGGGTTCTACAGGAACAAAGGACTGGAAAAATCTGGCTAGAAATCTGGCATGCCATGAGAAGGCAGCAAATCACCAGAGAGCATTCCATAGGTGGAAAGAGCTTGAGATGAGACTAAGGTTAAAGGCCACCATAGATGATCAGCATCAAGAGAAGATTGCATCAGAGTCTCTTTACTGGCAAAATGTTCTGAAAAGGCTCATTGCCATTGTGAGAATGCTTGCTACCCAAAACCTAGCACTGTGTGGCACTTTCAGATCAGCTGTATGTGCCAAACAATGGAAACTTCCTTAAAAATGTGGAGCTGATGGCTGAGTTTGATGCTGTACTCCAGGAGCATCTAAGAAGAGTCACCACCCAAGAAATGTACACACACACCACTACCTTGGAAAAACAATTCAAAATGAGATCATACAGTTACTGGCAACAAAAGTCAAACAGAAGATTGTGGCAGATCTGAAGTCAGCAAGATATTATCTGTTATTCTGGACTGCACACCTGACATCAGCCATACGGAACAAATGACTTTAATGGTGCATTTTGTAACAACAACAGAACCTAGTGAAAATGTCCCTGCAATGGTGACTGTCAGAGAGCATTTTCTAGAATTTATTGACATTGATGATACTACAGGAGCTGGTATGACAAATGTGCTTCTTAAAAAGCTGGAAGATATGGGAATTGTGATAGCTGACATGAGAGGTCAGGGCTACGATAATGGTGCCAACATGAGAGGAAAGAACAGAGGAGTGCAGACACAGATCTGAGAGTTAAACCCTCAAGCTTTTTTTGTCCCTATGCAGTTCTCATTCATTGAACTTGGTGGTCAGTGATGCAGCATCAGCTTCTAGTGAGGCTGCTGAATTTTTTTAATGTAATTCAAAGCATCTATGTATTTTTTTCTCTGCATCAACTCCGATGGCAAATTTTGAAGCAACATCTGGGAACATCCTCTCTGACACTGAAACCACTGAGTGCCACACAATGGGAAAGTCGAGTGGAGGCGATAAAGCCTATCAAACACCAAATTGGGAAGATAGATGATGCCATAGTTGCCATTATGGAGGATAATGCTATGACAGGAACTGTTTGGGGAGAACAGTGGCAGAGGGAAATGGAATCACCAGAAAACATACATAACTTCAAATTTCTGTGTGGCTTAGTGTTGTGGCATGACATACTGTTTGAAATAAATGTTGTAAGCAAGAGACTCCAAGGTGTTGACCTTGATATATCTGGAGCAATGGAACAACTGGACAAAGCAAAGTCATACCTACAGTCTTACTGGTCAGATGAGGGATTTCAAAACATTCTGAAGAGTGCACAGAAGTTGGCAGAGGAACTTCACACTGAAGCTATTTTCCCACCCATTCAAGAATACAAGAGTCACCGAAGAAGACATTTTGATTACGAGGCACGGGATAATCCCATAAGAGACCCCAAACAACAATTCAAAGTTGAATTCTTTAACCAGGTGCTAGATTGTGCAATACAGTCAGTTGAAGAATGTTCATGCAGCTCAAGGAACACAGCAGTATATTTGGATGTTGTATGATATTCCAAAACTCCTCACTATACCTGAAGAAGACCTACACCAGCAATGCAGGGCATAGAGACAGTGTTGACACATGATGACATGCGTGATATTGATGCGAGTGATTTAGGTGATGAACTGAAAGCCCTTTCAAGATACATTTCAGCAGGATCAACTCCAAAGGCTGTTCTGGAATATATGTGCACAAATAAGATGACCACCCTCTTTCCAAATGCTTGTGTTGCTCTGCGCATACTTCTAACACTTCCTGTAACAGTTGCCAGTGGAGAACGCAGCTTCTCCAAGCTGAAGTTAATAAAACACATCTACGCTCCACAATGACACAGGAGAGGCTGGTTGCCTTGCAACCATCTCAACAGAGCATGAGCTGGCCCAGACTGTGGACCTTCAGGAAGCAGTTCAAATCTTTGCAACCAAGAAGGCACAGAAAGCACCACTTTGATTATTCAAACAGATAAAAATGTCAGTGTTTACTTTGCAGACAAGAAAAGTTACGTTTGCTGTTCAAGCATTTGAAAGTTAAGTGTTAGTTAAAATTTTTGAACAAGGGATTTTAAGTTGTTAGTTCTCCTTTATTGGGGTAGGTATCTGAGCAGTACCATGAGAGAAGTAGAACAGGAAGAAAGCGGAATCGAGACCTTTCAAAGTTTTGGCCCAAGCGAGGGGCCATGGGGGTGTCATTTGAGCTCACTGCCTCAGGTGCCAAAATGTTGTGGGCCGGCCCTGTGTATCCAACCCGTTTAGGTAAACTGCTTCTAAATGCAACTACCACAGTACTATTCCAGGAGTGGTCCTCCCTCCACAACTATATAGGTTTGATTGTCTTCTCCTTTGCACTAGTGTAAATTGGGAGGAACTCAGCGGAAGTCAAAGGAGTGTAAAGCCAGTATAAGAATAGAATCAGGCTCTACATTTCAGTGAATTAAATGAGTCATTAAAAGTGCTTCATATATAGAAGTTAAATTTATAACACATGAGATGGTTTTGAAAATGTGCAGTTATCTTTTGCTGTGAGCCTCTCATATCTCACAAGCTAAGTAGGGCTGGACTAGGTCAGTATTCGTACAGATAACCAGAGAGGTAAATACTGGGTACGGTGGGATGGGGCATTGGTGATTTAGTAGGTTGACTTTTTCCTCTGAGTTTGTATTGAACCAATGCTCCAGAATGTTGCTGAGGGCTTAAGTGCTGCTGATGCTTCTGTCATTTGGCGGAGCATAAAAATAAGATGCTGACCATTTGTGGTCATTAAAGTTCCCATGGCACTGTTCCAAACTGGAAAATTACATCACATTGTACAGGACCTTACAGACATGGTTACTTTTCAATAGCAGAGCTACAGCGCTGTGTTGGGTTGTTTGTGTGGTCAAATAGTTGACATTTAATTTCAGAGGTAGTGAGTCTCATAAAGTTTCAGTATATGGCTCATGATTTATGAAGTCTTGGAGTTAGGAATTCCACTGTGTGTGTTTAAAGAACCAAAATGTAGCACACGAGAGTGGTGGGCAGTTGATTGTGTGAATGAGGTGAATTCCTGTTATAAAGAAAGTACTATAATGAAGCTGTGTCATCACATAGTTGTATTGAGATGTTGTTATTCTGTAACCCAGTATGAGGACACTAGGAAAAAATATCTTGCCCAGAGATATGTGAAATTATGGGATTCACTTCACAGGGTTTTGTATTCCATACATTTCTCTTTCTAGAATCTCAGACCGAAACTCAGTCAGTTATCTGGTTTCACATAAGCGTATGAAACAATGCATTATCACTTGGTTTTGACGCAAGATTTTAAATCATGCCAAATTCTCGCAAAAGGTTTGCGAACTGTAGTGAATCTTTAAATAAGCATGGACTTAATTTCCAGTTTATTATAAAGCCAGATAAGTTCCATGGAGTTGTGGGTTTTTTAATGACACCCTCACCCCACACTAGTGAATTAAACTAAGATACGTGTGCAGCTTGACCCAAACAAAGGTAAATTCAGAAGCAGTAGAGAAATCAGTCTGAAATGACTATTCAGTCATTAAATCCATGATCCAACACACCAATTAAGGAAGTGTGTTAAAGACAAAAGGGATGGAAAATGTCAGGTATATATTTTGAGGTGTTTGGGAGGTGGGAAACCTCTAAGTAAGCCCATAAGTTATAAGACTGCATTTTTAATCTTCAAAGACTTTCTCAGTGTCCAATGGTAAGCCACATCTGGATGTTTTTGCTGAATTGCTGTCCCTCCTTACACTGCATTTTATGCTATTAGAAGTGTCATTCTAGGAAGAAGAAAGCAGCTCAATGACATTACCATGGTTCTGTGTTAATCTTTGATTAGCAGTGGAATTGGCAGCCCTTTATGAAGGCTGGATTATGTTTAGTGTTGAGGATGTGTACTTTGCAGAATGTGCCAAACCCAGTCCAACCTAGATGAATCAAAACCCCTTGACTTCCGTTATACACTATTCAGTGGTTAAAAATTAAAACCTATTCCCTGACAGAGCAGGTTGGAATATGATGAACAGTTTTCATAAGTTTTACATAACATTTGGAAAAATGTTGACCTGCTCTTCTCACCAGCAAGCATTGGTTGATGTAGGCTCAATAGGAAATTGACTCTTGCTTGGGACAGATAGTAGGGAACCAGAGGAGGTAAGATAGTAATAACTGAACGAAAAGGAAGGAGATGAGGGACTGATGGGAAAGGTAGGTGTTGCTGAATGGAAGTCCATTTGGGGCATTTAGGAGAGGTGTGGGGTTGGAGCATTACAAACTCCCAGGGATCCTCAGCAGTGAAGCAGTTCCATGGGAGCTTTTATCTGTTAGAGAAGCTTCAAGGTTGCTTAATTTTCATTAACATATGCTGGGAGCAATTTGTCTTGGCTTGTGGGTGGAATATAAAGGTGGCATAAAATCACCTGTGTCTTCCATTCCCTGCGTGAGCTGAGTGATATTCTGGTATGCCAAGGAACTAGCTCAATATCTATTATATGTTCTTTTTTCTTATATTCATTAATGAAATAGGAACATTGCACAGCTAAAATAAGGAAATGTTAGAAAACCTGAGTCTTAAGGACACTATGTCAATATTTAACTTGACTATACTTCATATTTGAAGTATTAAGAGGTAGAAATTTACCAAGAGAAACAGGAATATAAAATACTACATATATGCAACATGTCCCAGTTAATGTTACTGAGTGAATCTAGATTTTGAATTTCCTGACTTTTGCTTATTTGAACTCTGCAAATTGAACATTGCATCAAGAACAATTGTTTGCATTCAATTTCCCTACTTTTTTTTAGCCCCATAAATAAAAGGGTGAAAAGTGTCTTTAGTAATTAAACTTGGCCCAGAATATGTAAAAATAGAGTTACTATTGAAACTGCTGTGCAGATATAATATATAATGGTATATAAACCTTAGGGAATGGGCAATATTTATTCATGATTTCCAATGACTTGTAAAGCACATATCAGATTTTGTTCTTATGACCTATTTGATCTTTTCTGATATTGCAAGGGTAGGAATAATCCTACTCTGCTTGTACTGGAAAATTTAATTACACTTGATTGTACTTGGTTTAGACTGTTTATCTCAGACCTACTTTATTTAAAGTTAATTTTTTGCTTTTCAGAGTGGAGAAGGCTAGGGAAAAGGGGACAGAGGAGGTAGATAAAATAGCAAACAAAGCCTGGAAATGGAGAAAAGTTATATACTATGACCCATCTTAAGCAACAGTCCAAGGTTTCTACAAAAATTAGTTACCTATTGTATGTTGTCATTATCTAAAGATTGAAGAACATTTTACTGGGAGCTTCATGGAAATATTCTAGAGTGGTTGCTAGGGTAGTGGATTCAGTATTGTGGGAACCCCAGGTGTATGGATATAGCAGGAAATTGCAGACAGTAAATTACTCCAAATGTCAATCCTGTATGGGAAGAAAACCTGACCACACGTTTTGGTAAGTCCCAGTATTATCATTAAGGTGATCATTAACTCTCTGTAACAGAGCAGTGAGCCATTTGGCTACGTGAAGTTTCTTGGCTTTCTTGGGCGGGGGGGGGGGGACGTGTTTTTAAATAACCTAGTTGTATTATCCTTTAAGGTTATCCACACTTACTTATAATGATTTGACCATCTGACTTAGTATTAGGATATGTAATGTGAAGACAGTGGAATTATAAAGTGCCCTTTTTTCCAAATATCTGGTATCCCAAAGAGTGATCTCTGGGGATTGTTTTCTGAACCTGACTGATAATATGAAAGATCTGTAAACTGTCTGCACAAAGTTGGCTGGATATTAAGCTGGTTTTGAAACATCATGTTCCAGATTAGCTGTAAAGATTTCAGTGACTATTGCAAAATAAACCAAATTGGTCTAAGAGTTTATTATAGAATATGAAAGAGATGTGGGATTTCCTTTCTGGGATAATAGACTTGGCTATAAGACACATACAACCACTTTCTACGCTAGTGTGTGTGTGTTTTTCCATTCTGTACACTCCGTGTCCAAAGGAGTTTGATTATAGAACTTATGCAAGTGGGCCAGAAATAACATTCCCATAGGTGGGAGTATGCAAGGAAGAAATGAAGTTGGCAAACTGGGAATTTCAGGATAAAACACTGAAATTCCGTGGCAACAACCAATGAACCTGGCTAGCATAGAAAAAATCATCAACGATCAGAATACTATTGCGTTGCCTTCCTATTACAGGTCAGAAAAGGAGCCATAACAGGAATAATTTATTTTTCAGATTTGTTTGTAGAAAACCAGTGTAATATTAGTGGAGGACTCTGGGGAGGATCTCTAAGGTCCAGATTGTGATTTTTTTCTGACATCTAATACTGTCTCGCTCCATCTGTAGTTCCACTGAAGTCAATGGGATCAAATGTGTAATAAGGTTCTATTAATCATAAGTCAAGTTCTTTGAATCTGTCCCTAAACTTATTTTCATCAAATGTAACAGACTTGTGGCTACCCTTTATGGATAATAAAATAGCTTTTGAGTTGCTCAAATAGGCATTTCTTTGTACTTACATAGAACTTCCATTGGAGGATATTAATCGGCTTGCCTGAATTAGTTGTCATAACAGATCTCTATGGAGATGAGCATTATAAACCCATTTTACAGAAAAGTAAGTTGTGATGCAATTTATTCAAGGTCACAGATAACATTTTGAGTGTAGCTGTGAACAGAATTCAGGAGCTCTGTCTCCTAGGATTCTGCTGTCAACACAGTATCTCCTAAATCAAGCATGTTTGAACATTAATCTTTCTTTGCATGTACAGTGTGGCTATGTCTTAAACACTCAACATTTGTAAAATGAATAAAATTCATTTCAAGAGAACAAAATCTAACACTAAATCTAAAATGCAGGCACATCGTATAACAGTATTGCCCATTCCTTGAGGACTACATACAAAACATTAATTCTAACATCATTAAAAATGGCAGCAGTCTATATCAGAAAGCCAGGCATGGCCTCCATTAAAAGATTAAAATAGCATAAAACTACTAAATACTGCTGTTACTAATCACACTAAATCCTGGCCCACCTAAAATAAAACATGGATTTGGATCAATTCTAAGTATTTCATTCTATCTATCTTTCTCGTTGTGTATCAGTAAACATCAGGATTTAGGTGCACTCTTGATTAACAAAAAAGATGGCACATTGCCTACTGAGCCATGCATAAAATGCAAGATTATGGATTTTTTTAAAACCTGCCAAAAATACTCCCTTAATCCATTTAACATGATTATGCTCCTTTAACTTTGAATACACATCCCTAATTAAACTGTTCATATTCCAGATTTAAATTGCTGTCCACATCTGCTGCAAAATTATTTGTCCCCTGCTGATAGTTGAAACTGATGACGGAAAAAAAATCAAAGATGTTTTTAATTTATTTGTTGCACTAACAAACTACTTTCAGCCCTTTTTTTGTTTTGTAAAACTTGTTTTATATCCGTGTACATTTTAGAGTTAATTTTTAACAAAAATTGTATTTTTGTTGATTCTGCAAGATTGTTCTACCTATGATGGCATTTTATTTATTTATTTATTTTAAAGGAAGTGTTGCTCTCAAGAGATCAATTTTGAGCTGAAATCTTATGAGTACAACTCACAGGATTTTTGGTACCATCAACTCCAAAGCCTAGTGTAAATACTACAGTGACTGCTCTAGCAGATAGCTGTGTTCAGCCTCAGAACTGACCTAGGCATCAAACTTATCCTGATCTGGGCACCGCCTGCTGGACCCATGACTAGTTTCTGCCAGTGGTGATTTATGCCCTTATTAGTGCTATATACCATTAGTGATACTATAGTGTTTTGTTCTCTGTAAATGACTAGAACACTTGTGATATATATGTTGAAATTAATTGATTCTAGGTACATTTTGTTCTCAGATGTAACTTTCACAGTTATGTGCCTGGGATTCTCACATGGGAATCTAGATTACAATAAGAAAACAGCTGGTTTTATTGCTGCACACCAACGCTTCATTAATATAGTGACAGACAATATTTCCTGTACTCACAATATTTGTATTGCACTATTTTCCCGCTTATTTATGTATGTTCTCATGCAGTTTATTTCAATTCCAGATGAAAAGTACAAAATCAAAGTCTTTGTTTAGTGACATCTGAACAGATAGGATGTTAGCAGATATGAATATATAAACAAGAACAAATTATTTTTTCTGATCTAAAAAATGAGTTGAAGCCAACCCATTCACTGGCTAGTTGCATTATACATTTATCACATATTTATATGTTCCAGATGATGGGACTCTTGGATTTAATTCCTTGTGTCATTGGAAATTAGGTCATGAGTCATATAAAGATATACAAATTTTGTATGCATTTATAAAAATGTCAGGAACTTCCAAAGTCCTCTCCACATATTCTCTTTTCAACTGCTTGTTAGGTTTTGGTGGTAAAAAGAAAACAATATGAGCCTTTACAACAGTCTCCGGAGATGAGTAGAAGGGACCCGAGTTTAGTTTCTCCATCTAATTAAAAGCCATCTGCATTGATAATTATTACTGAAGCACAGTTTAAGTTATTAATAAATACAGTAGTTACAAGCCCATATGCTAATACTCAACATTAGTTATAACCAGAATTGCCATGTGAATTGAGCCCTTTAGTATGATCACAGATTGTTTACATAATGCAGCAGGGTATAAAAAGTACCAGATGTTCACCCAAGCACTGTGATTTGTAGTATTTTTCTACTTATCCATTTGCTGTCATTAAAACTTCATCTACAGAATTTATTCAGCTTATTTCCACTTTTCCATGAAATTATCTGAGTCGTTATCTCTTTAAAGAGACTGAGTGACAGCACTTATGGGTGAAGTCAACATACAATTTATGCATCCAGACCCTCAGTACTGTAGCTCTGTGGTACTTAATGATGTAATCTTCTATTTCATTCCAGATTTAATTGACCATTTGGCAAAAAAGGTGAACACTTGCTAATACTGTTTGTGACCTGATCCTCAGAACAGTTTCAATCTTATGAAACATCCTAAAGGTTTTTATCTTTTCATATTGCACTGTACTGTCGTGTTCTGTGGACAGACTCTGTGAGACAGCACTACAAGTTCACATTTAGAAAGTTTTCTATGCAACCATAAAGGCTGCTGTTTCTGAATAAAAATTGAAATACTAAAATGAAATATATAAAGACTGCAGACACAGGCCTGGTCTATACTGAGTGTGGGGGAGGGGAATTGAGCTAAATTACACAACTTCAGTCCACTGCTGCCTCTCCTCCATCGACTCTGACTCTGCTTCTCACCGAGCTGGTGTACAGGAGTTGACAGGAGAGTGCTCGGGAATAAATTTATCATGTCTAGACTAGACACGATAAAGCGATCCCCACTGGCTCCATCGCTGCCTGTCGATCCAGCCAGTAGTGAAGACATACCCACAGTCTAAAATATGTACCAGCTCAATCTAAGTCCTGTCTGGTGCATTAGCTCTCCTTGACTAAATATAGTTGATCTTCAGCTTTTATTGTTAAGTATCATCTAAGGATTTCAGTTGTTTGTACCCATTTTTGTTGGAAATCAATTTCAAATTAATAGCTGTATTGTAAGAACAAATTCAATGAAGTCATCTGCTCTCTCTTTGCCTTTAAAAGTTTAAATCAGAAGTTGTGCTCCAGCTTACATAAAGTATTTGACACTGGTCATGACCCATGTATATAGTATAAAAGTACAAAACTGATTAAGCAGAACACTTGATTAACCTTTTACTTGAAGCAAAATTTTAGCCATAGCATAGGTATTGTACAGACAGGGAATGCAAAATTTTAGCCATAGCATAGGTATTGTACAGACAGGGAATGTAAAAACCTGAAATTTTAAAAAGACTATTTTTAGTCCAGTTATTGACACCTCATGCAGTAAAATGACAGTCCATTATAGTTTTCGAACTAAAAATAAAACAAAATACGATTGAAATCTACTTGGACAGATATAGTTTGTATTATCTACTTTATCTACCTAATCATAATAACTTCAGCCTGCTACCCTGGGAACAACTTCTTTGTTAATGTCCATTGTTGTCATGCTGAAAAGCAGTGCAAAAATCTTGCCACATTTAGGCTACTGAACTTGACATCAACTGGCCAAATTCTAATAACTAAATTCTTGTGCAGTAGGGCTAATCATGTGAGCAAAATGAGCTGTGTTTCTATTCAGACACCGTTAACTGAGGCTCTTCCTATTCTAGTTAAATCTGCCAAAGATTGTTACTTCCAATAGCATTAGTCAAATGTTTTGGTTCAAACTTGTTGCCACTGAATCAATAAGAAGCAGAAGTTAGTTGGAGTCATTAAGTTAATAATGGATAGAAAGATATTTTAAAGTTGATTTTTAATGAATAAATAGTATTCATGTTAATTATTTATTAATTTTAATAACTACAGCAATAATTACGAAATTTCTGTATTTAGGGTAAACCACCACTTTAAACACATCAGATTCTGCTATGACCATTTTACATAGAAATTCTGTAATTACATTTGGAAATAGATAATAACAATTAGGGCCAGATTTTTAAAGGTTTTTAGGTACCTAACAACAATTGATTTCATTAGGCGTTCATTGTGTTTATACCTTTAAAAAATGGCCCCTTAGTCCACACTGCAGTAAAACACTAATGCTGCTGAGTCTCAGAGCCAGAGTAAAATGATTTGGGCTTGCAGGACTCAGGCTGCGGGGCTAAAAATAGTGGTGTAGATTTTCAACCTTGGGCTGTAGCCCAGGCTCTGGAAGGAGGAGGAGGGTCTGAGGGTACGTCAACACTGCAATTAAAAACCCACAACTGACCCTTAGGGTTCGGGCTAAAGAGCTGTTTAATTGTGGTGTAGACATTCGGGCTTGGGCTGGATTTTGGGCTCTAGGTCTCTTCAAGGTGGGAGGGTCCCAGAACTCAGGCTGCAGCCCAAACCTGAATGTCTACATCACAATTAAACAGCTCCCTTAACCTCAGCCCCGCAAGCCTGAGTCAGGGTTGGAATGGGCCAACCACAGTTTCTAATTACAGTGTAGAAATACCTTCAGAACCCAGGCTCCAGACATCTATGCTGCTATATTTAGCACTGCAGCCTGAGCTCCACAAGCCTGAGTCAGTTGACCCAGCTCTGACACTCTGTGCCACAAGCTTTTCTTTGCAGTGTGGACGTACCCAGTGCTCATGAACTCTGTTGGATCTGCAGCCCTGGGGACTGAAGCCATCTATTAATATAAAAACAGTGGACTCCACGAGTATTAGCAGTGCAAGCTCCCTTACCAACATACCCATATTCAGACCTGGAAGACCTCCTGTAAGATCTCCATGCCTATTCAGTCCTTGGTCAATTAATGGTGGGCTTTGTGATGTGGATACCAAGTATATGTCTACACTCTGATTAAAAACCCCACAGCCCCAAGTCTCAGAGCCTGGGTCAGCTGACTCTGGCTCCTGAGGCTTGGGCTAAGGGAGCTATACAATTGAAGTGTAGATGTTTGGGTTCAGGCTGGAGTCTGGGTTCTGAGACCCTGTGAGGGCAGAGTCAGCTGACTCAGGCCAGCCTTGAGTCTAGGGACTGGACTGAGATCATTTATATATTTTTTATTTGCCTTAAGGCTCTGATCTGGATTAGGACCCAACAGGGCTACATGCTATATAAAAACAGTTTGAAGATAATCTTTGTCCTGAAAAGTTTATATCTTATGCCCCACTCCTGCAAATGCTCCAAGGCCCATCTTCAAAACTGCTGCGAGGAAGCTATCATGGGCCAGTGTGGGCACAAGAAAAGCCATAAAATCTTATGACTGCATGTGTTACACTTCACTTTCCTCTGTGGAATTCATGTTGGTAAATTCAAGAGACTTTATATACTTTATGTAAATATTTGTCATTTATAAAATTTCAAAGCAAATCTCATACTAATGAGAATATATTGTTCATGAATACAACCCAACCCAGTCAGTGTTAGAAAATGTTGCTAGGAATATTTGATTGTGTTTTTGGCACTGCAGCAAATTGCTACCAAATACATTTAGTAGCTAATAAATTAGATGGTTAAAACCGGCACTAGATTTACATTATCATTAGTTAAATCTGAAGGTGGTTATAACATAACGACACAAAAATACTATTCATTCACTCACTCTCTTATCTCCTATAAATGTTACTGGAGATATATCCTTCCTTATGATATTCTGATTTCATTAACAAAATTCAACCTCTTTCAGTGAATTCCTGGAAAAAAGCCACCTGATTAGAAAATTCACAGTATTCATGAAGTGTGTTCCCCAGCCTTATGTGTAACTAAAATCACTGGGGAAACCCCTCTCCCAAATAATCCCTGCAGTGCTGAATAAAAAAAACCAAAAAACCACCTGTTAAATTTGAATCATTTATATGTATTTTATTATATCAGTATGGATTAGGTTCTTTGAATTTTACAATAAGAGGACACAACAGATGGCCAAAGTTTACTTTAAAGTCATATGTGCGTTAAAATAACTTATGCTGCCAACAAGTGACTACACTATAAGAGGGTGTTCATTCACTACCATTTAGCATAGTTTTGTGCTTCACTGAATTGGAAACATATGTTACTTTTGAAAGCATCCACTTTACTAGAGGATTCACTGTGGTGCGTGGCAGTTGGTGGCCACAGACACTAGAGAAGATGGAAACAATTTTAACTGTCTCCCTATGCAGCAGTTGAACTTGTTTTGTGCATTAGTAGAATCAGAATGGAAGCTGTGATCTTTCATAGACAGCAACAGCATTGTCAAATTAGCCTTCTAGCTGACCCAGTAAGAGCTATCTCAGGTGAAAGTCCTTCTTTGCCTATCTTATGTTTGTCATAACTCAAAGTATAGAGAACAAGTTCAAATGTAAACAATACATTTTTTTCAAATTATTACTAGATGTCATTCAGTGTAAATGGACAGGATGAAATAAATAGGATTGCAGTGTCTAAAAAGCTTTTGGGAATTACATGTGTTTATTTGATAACTTTATGAATGATGAAATTACACACACACACACACACACACACACACACGTATATAGTTTTCCCCATAGAATCTGGAAAAATTTAGCTTTCCAAGATGTTTAAAATACTGTTGTCTTAATTTATTACTAGTAACCATAGGAGCAAGAACCTTCTGTATATGGCAGTTTAGGGAGTTACTTGAAGAAAGAAAGGTGATTTCTAATTTGCTACAATTGAGTTTGCTGTACAGAATGTTTTCTGTTATAATGTAATGGACTTGGTTCAAAAGATATCAAAGATTTTTACCGTAATGCCTTCCTAAATCTCCATTTATTATGGCTTTTTTTCCAGACTCTCTCTCCTTCTAAATTGCTCCCCGAAATATCAGCACTCTTAGATGGAGCTGAAAGAGTATCTTTTCGCAAATATCAACCTGGTGTTTACATAAATTTGTTTTGGCAAGGCTCATGTCTCTGTGTTCCCTTTGTGCAGACCTCTGGCAAAAGAGAGTTTAAAAAACAGTGTGTCTAACCCACATGTTCAAGTATTCATTGAATCTCAGTTTTAAATTTTGACATGGGGGTTTCCATCCAGTCACAGCGCTTGTCTAGGTAGGTCATGCAATCACAGTTTAACCAACACAGTTGAAATAGGAGTGACTGTCAAATACTCTGAGAGAACTCTTAAGGGTGGCTGCAAGACCTCCCTCTTTGACAAAGCATTTCTATCATCTCCGTTAGCAGGGTTTATTACTGCACACATATATATTTCCCAGCAAAGCCCTCCTTATTCAGGAGGGGTATAAGAGCAGAGATCTCTTGAAGTCCAGTAGGGACCTCAGTGTGCATTTTTAATTTATGTGAGAAGCATGTAGATGCTATGGTGTTAGGCACTATAGAAAACCCTGAGTCAGGCAGGTAGGGAACTTATACATAATCAGTGTTCAGAGTTGCAATACTTCTGAATACTTTCAAAATTAGGAATGAATTTGAGGAAATCATGATCTGATGCCTGATTATTGCATGAGCATAAATAAAGGGAGAGCTAAATTCAGTGGAAAAACTATTCATTGCAAATTATTTGCTCAACTTTAATCTGGACGTCAATAGGCCTAGGATTCCATCTAGCTGAGGACAAATGTAAAGACTGGGTTCACATTACCATTACTTACCAATCTTATCGTGCTCTGCTGCCACAAACCCTTGTAATTATTTATCTGCCATAGCTCTGTTTCACAAACTGCATTGCAGATTTGGCAGCTGATGCAAGCTGTTATGCAAAAGAGTGGTGAAGCCCTTTAAGGAGATTAAAGCCTTAAATTAAACTAAATGAAGTCTGATAATTCAAAATCAACAGTATTTCTGTTTTTAAGTGTGATTTTTACTGGTAGATTCTTTCTGAAATAGATTATATTTCTGTAATCAGTCATCTGAAAATGAGGGGAATTAGTTTGGGGTCTATTTGTGCCAGTTGGTGTAATTTTTGGCATTGAGGCTTTGATGAAGAACACAAGAGGCACATGTGCCAATGCTGCTACTGCTTCAAAGCTTTGCCACCAAGCAGGATGCTAATGTCATTAAAAATGTATACTCACTATAATCCCCAAATCCCTTTCTCCTTAATTTAGAGGAATTTCAAGTCTGACATGTTCACTTGGCACACTTCTCTTTATACTAAATTTGTGTCTAAAAGGAAGGAGAGGAAAAAAGTCTGAAGCAAGATAAGCAATTGAGAAATGCTTATCAGCTAAAAACTCCCCTTCTGCTTACTAGTGACTTTCATGGCCTCTCTCTGATGTACATGACTGCAAAAGTGGCTACTTATGTATACTTAGTTTACAGGAAAATTTGGTATGATTTGATATTATATTGTAGGAAAATGTCATCTATATAATTATCATTATTATTTGTAAGATGGTAGGGCCTACAAGCCCCAAAGATTGAGCCCATGCTGAACAAACTCACAGTAAGTGACAGTCGCTCCCTCTAAGAGCTTACAATCTAAAATAGACAAGGCAGAAAACGTTCGAGAGAAAATGATTATCATTTAGCGGATGGGAAACTGAGGCATGAAGAGATTTCCTGAGTCCTTGTAAAAAGTCTCAATCACAAGACTGTTTTCTTTAATCAATAAGTAAATGTTATCATGTATATATGCCCGAGGCAAAGTGAGAGGCCTCTTACTCATCATCACCAAATGTGCATAGTCTACTGAGGACTGTTGCACCAGGCAGAGTGACCACATTTGATGGCATCATCCAGACATCGTAAAGTGAAGTTCACAGATCTGACTGAACCATGCAAATCTAGGACTGTCTGGGCAATGCCAGGTAGAGTAAAGATGTGCACCCCTTCACATGTTGATGGAGCATGTAAGAGCACAGTATGCTGGGATGTTTTTGTCCATCCTAATGACATGGGCAAAGAATTTGCAATGCCGCTTTTGAACATAGTGAGCAATTGAAGAAAGGCCAGATCTCTGTGAGATTAGGATATTTTGCAAAAAGTGGAACCACTTTATGCTCAGGATTTGGCACTGACAGCACAGGTAGAATGCCTCTAGCCACTCCAAGTTTTTCTGTAAGAAGGTCCAGGTTTCTGCCCCGCCTAGCAGTAAACAGGCTTGATAGATTCTGAACTTTTTCTCAGTGCAGTGACACAAAGAGCTGGAGCAGAACTGAATAGTCAGTTTTCTTGCTAGGCTGGGAGAGGAGATGCAGTGGTGCAAGAACTAGCAAGTGAACCATCTGCTTTCTGCACAGAGGAGCGGCTGCCCCTAAAGACAGCCCAGGGTCAGATCAGGGACTAGAGGATTGGCGGGATCCCTGTTGCTATAGCAGCTAATGAGAGGGCTGAGAAAGTGACAGTGTTGTTATCTTTCATAATTGTGTCTCTTGTGATATTTGGTATCTTTCTTAAAGCCCTAGTTGCTGGAATCAGGTTTTTTAATCTCAGCTTTCATTTTAAAAGAAAGAGTTACTAGCTTCCATGACTATGGACCATGAAAATGTCAACCCTAAACTCTCTAACCCCAAAACGCAAATATAATAATCTACATTTATTGATTTGTAAATCTCATAATTTCTAAGCCAGTATCGTAGAATCGTAGGACTGGAAGAGATCTCAAGAGGTTTTCCAGTCCAGTTCTCTGCACTCAAAGCAGACCATCCCTGACAGGTGTTTATCTAACCTGCTCTTAAAAATCTCCAATGACAGAGATTCTACAACCTCCCTAGGCAATTTATTCCACCATTTAACTACCCTGACAGTTAGGAATTTTTTCCTAATGTGCAACCTAAACTGCGTTTGCTGTAATTTAAGCCCTTTGCTTCTTGTCCTATCCTCAGAGGTTAATAAGAACAATTTTTCTTCTTCTAACCTTTTATGTACTTGAAACAGTTAGCATGTCCCCCTCAGTCTTCTCTTCTCTTCTCCAGAGAAAACAAACCCAATTATTTCAATCTTCCCTAATAGGTCATATTTTCTAGATCTTTAATCATTTTTGTAGCTCTTCTCTGGACTTTCTCCAATTTGTCCACACCTTTCCTGAACCAAGAACTGGACACAATACTCCAGTTGAGGCCTAATCAGCGCAGAGTAGAGCAGAAGAATTACTTCAGTCTTGCTTATAACATGCCTGCTAATACATCTCAAAATGAAGTTTTCCTTCTTTGCACATTTAGCTTGTGATCTGCTATGACTCCCAGATCCCTCTCTGTAGTACTCCTTCCTAGGCAGTCATTTCCCAATTTCTATATGTGTAACTGATTGCTCCTTGATCGTGAATTTGGGGTCCTGATTCATAATTTTTGAACCTTTTAGGCTGCCAGTGCTGGAGTGAGGTCAGCTGAGAGAGATTGCTGGGGCTTGCTGAGACTCTAAGCATACTTCTTAAGAACACTGGGAGGTCCAGCAGGTGATTCACTTACATGATGCAGCCTGGAGTGTATTGGGGCAAGGCTGCAGAAGAGCAGATTTGATCAAACCTACTCAGAGGCTAGTAATTCTGAGTTTGTGGAGGAGTCAGAAAGCTTTCTTCCCTAATCCCCAGCAAACCCAAGTGTACACTTTGGGTGTTGGAAAATCAGGCAGGGGCTCTGTATTTGGGAAGTGATTAGCCACCCTAGTGATATTCAGAGGGAACAAACCACTAGTGATTTGGGAAACCTACAACTGAAAGTTTCAGTTTCCCTTTAAGGTCTTAAAGTATCAGAGGCATAAAGCTCAGATAGATGCCTTTTCTCTGCAGAGAAAGTGAGAATGGATTGTATACAATTGTGGGCACAATCTTTTTTGGAGATTTGTCCATCTCAGTTGTTTCCTGGTATCTCATTAGATGAATGAGAGTATCATAAGAAAATGTATTTATATGGCAAGAGTACTACACAGTGTAAATCTGATTTTATGATATGGCTTCTGAATATTGTTTTGAATAAACTTGTTTTCAGATTGTCCATGTATTCCCAGGGTGACTTCAAGGAAAGAGACATTGCTTTGTGTAGGGTGTGATTAGACCACTAGGATAGAAGTGTCCTTACCTAAAGTTTGTGTCACCATAAATTTGGCATTTAATGACCTGTGGTTGTTTAGTCCTGCAAATCTATAGTGCTCTTAGCGCTTCCTCTTGCTGGGTGCAGATCAACTCCTGGAGGAACTGAGCTTCTTTAACTACTGTTGACTTCAATAGGGGTTGAAAATGCAGTTGCTCAGAGCCATGCAGGATTGAGCCTTTAATGTAGTTTTTTTTATGATGCAATATAAAAATTCTTTGCATTAAAATAGTGTTTCACTTTTGAGGCAGTCCAAATACTTTATAAGCCTTGCTTGAACTGCACAACACAACAGACGTTTTACGAAGTGGGAAAAGGGACAGATATGAAAAGTGACTTATCCATGGTCCAATAGCAAGTCAGTGAACACTTCCGGAATAGTGCAAGAAATTCTGGCTCTTCCTGCTAAGCCCCCACATGTTGTCAAAGTAAGTAAACTTGACAGCACTTCTTTGAGATTTTTACTTGTTGAGACCAGAAATTAGTAAGAAAATTAATCAAAAGAATATATTGAGAGCTATGAGATCTCAACCATCTTATGTGCACACTGTGGAAGTAATCAAATAAACTCCATCTAAGTGAATAAGACAAACCATATGGGAAGCCTACTGTGTGAATGAGGGATTAAGTCCCAGTCTTTTGTGTGAGACTACGGGGGCTAATTCACCAGAGTTCACATTCCTGTGGACACGTTGCTATGCTCTAAGGATAGTGATTATGTATAAATGTGACCACAGAGCATAAAGAATGATTACCCTTAGCAAAAGATTAATCCTACAAATCCTTTTTAGAGATAAGGATTAAACTCTCAACTGTAGCATTTAATTTCACCATACCAGAATTGGTGAATACTGTCATTAGAATGTTGCAACTGTCACCTGTGGCATGTTCGTCGTACGCTTCATGCAACAGTCAGATTTTTCTTGGCCATAGCCTTTTGTTAGTTGAATGTGCCAGAGTCAAAAGAATGAAATGAAGAATTTAGAAATGGAATTGACTTGTCCTCACTAGAATATAGTTTCATTACTTTACAGTTAAACCGGATGAGTGAATTTAAGTTTCTCAGTTATTTACTTTTCTCTCTCTCTGTCTCTTTTTTTTTTTTTTTTTGGTTGGAGGGGGTAACTGAATTGTTTTATTGCTTATGAAAGTTCTGGACCACTGAATTCTAAATTTAGTATTAACTGGACTCAGATGAAATGCCTATCACCTGCAGCTACTGACCATATTCTGCAAAATCTGTAAAAGCTGTTTCAGCTCCAGTAAATCAGCAAAATAATTATGTTCACTGACAGAAACAGAAACATGCTCAACTAGATGAGGACTTTATGAGCATTGTTCTAATGCTATTTTTATTCATTCGGAAAATCATAGCTACAAAATGGCTTATTGTGAAAATGATAAACTTGAAAGAGAGACTAAGACAGTTTTTACCAAGTTGGAGCACTTTTATCTCTGTAAAAAGGTTGTGAATGTCATAAGTGTGATAGGTTGAATCCCCCCATCCAGGGTCCTGATGTGTTGGGGTTCCACTGAGCTCGCCTGTTCCACCAGCCTGGACTCCCTCACCCTGTCCTGCTGCGAACACACACACACACACGTACGTAAAGATGCACCCAGCTGTGGAATCACACAGTCTGCAATCAGCTCTGTGTGGGAAGACTCAGCTCAGGGAATTGCCCAGCACTCTGGAGCACGCATCCTCTGGAGTGTAAACCCAAAAGTATATTGTCTTGCGCTGTATAGAGATCTCCCTCAATGTGGAGGAAGATTGCACGTTTCCGCCCTCCCCACGCCGTAAGTCTTTAACTGCACAAACTGGATTTTGGAATAAACAAAAACAAGTTTATTAACTGCAAAAGCTAATTTTAAGTGATTATAAGGGATAGCAAACAGAACAAAGCAGATTACTGAGCAATTAAAACAAAACATGCAAGCTAAACTTAATACACTCAGGAATACTGGCTACAAATAATCATTTCTCACCCTAAAAATTTTTTCAAGAAGGTTGCGGAGTTTCTTGAAGGTAAATTGCACTGCTTGCAGTTTAAATCTCCAGGGATTCCTTTTACAGGCTGACCTTTCTTGCTTAGGCTCAGCCTCCTGCCTCCCCCAGTTTAGTTCCTTTGTTTCTTCAGGTGTTTTCAGAAGTCTTCCTTCCTGGGTGGGGAAGCAGTGGAAAAGAGCCCAGATTAAATCACTCCCCAGCCTTAAATAGAATTTGCATATGGGAGGAATCCTTTGTTTCCCATTCTGTGGAAAAATACCAGCATTTTAAGATTGTATCCTGTACCAGGTGACATGATCACATGATCCTGCAGTGTCAAAGCGGCATCCCAGGAAACTTCTCAGGCAGGAGGGAGATTAGTAACTTCAAAGTCCTATTTCAGAGTAGCAGCTGTGTTAGTCTGTATGTCCTTCCTAATGACCCATCCAGGCTGATCGCATAGTGTCTGGTGGGCATTCCCCAAATACACGCACAGTTGTAATAGATACATAGTCAATATTTCTAACTTCAGATACAGTAAATCATAATCTTTCCAGTGATACCTCACATGACCCATCTTGCATAAAACATATTTTGGTTATGCCATATTCATATCATGACAATATTTCTATGAAGAATATTGGGTGTGATGTCACAATAAGCTTTCATGATTTTTTTAAAATATGAGGGTGTCTCTTCTGATTGTGAAAAAAGCATTTAAAATCCTCAAACTTATACTTTTCCCATAATGACTTTTCCTAAAAATCCTTGGAAATTCATGATGATGATTTTTCCATTACACATTATTCAGTAAATAAATGTAACTTAAAATTTACCCATCAAAATGACTAGACACACTATAATGGCTCTGTCTCTACAGTAAATTCTGCATGCATACCAAAGTACTTACTAGCTTGAGAGAAAAGCCATTATTGTCAATCAGATAAATATTCCTTATACCAAAATAGGTTTTTTTACTCCTAACATTTAAACAGGTTAAAAACTTTAATTCTGAAAATACTAAATGACCAATCCTACATATATTTGTGTGGAAGTTGTAGTTTATAGGTAAGTACGTTTCTGAGATGGCCATACTCATTTATAACATTGCCATGCAGGATTTCTTTAATCATTTTCCTACCTCCTATGTGAGGGAGGAAGCGGGAGGGGAGAAAGTCAAAATTCACAGGCTAAAAAATTATATTGAAATGCTTTAGGCTTAAGACAGAAACCTTTAAGACCCAAGGAAGTCTAAGTGATAACTAATACCCCAGCTTTGACTTTTGATCTTGGATTAGATTCTCTACTTCCCCTAGTTTTGATTGGGTGCAGTAGATGGGGGCTGGTCCCACATAGGCCCTGCTTAGGTGAGATTACAGCAGCAATGGGACTACTCTATGCTGACTATGGTCCTGAGGGGCCATGGCCATCTGACAGCCAGGGCTTATCAGAGTGCAGAGTGCCCCAGCCTTGTCTCCTTGCCATTCTCAACACTCCTACTTTGATGCAGGAAGATGATGGGGGATGATGTACCAACTGACTATGCTGGCTCTATACCTGCTAGGGATTCCAGTATGCGGAAACTCTCCTCAGACTGGGGAGAGCTAGTCAGTTTTCCACTACTTTGCCCTGCTGCAGTGATTGCTATTGTTTTGAGAAACAAATTAGAGAACAAGAAAGGAAGATAATTTCAGTTTGGATACAATTTCTTAAAATGTACAATTTTTCCCCTCTGCTTGTTTCATGTTTAGTCAAATTTGACTTGCTCAAATGTAAATTATATCTGAATGTAAATATCTCACTAGCACAATGAGGCCGGCATCTCAGTTGGGAACTTTAGGACACTGCTAGAATAAAAAGAATGAATAATATTAATATTGAATGCATTTGGACTATATGGACCAGATTGTGATCTTGCTTCAATGGATTTACTCCAGATTAACAGTAGCACAAATAAATCCATTATACAGCTAGATGAGCAAATATTTTGGGGAATTTATGAATGTTTGTTTATCCAAATCTGTAATTGCCAATTTTACACAGGATTCTAATTTGTTGTTTGAAATGCAACTTTGCCCTAACAAGAGCCTGAACATGGAGCCTGCACTAGATTTGGAGCATTCAGGATAGAGCCTTCCCACATATCGTGCAGAGCGCAAAGGGCCTGGTTGGTTTTGCAGAAACTGGCAGGAAAACTTCTCTCACAATTTATTCATGCTGATGTCTCTTATGCTACTACTAATCTTTATGCTCTGTTGCTGATGCCAGGGCATTCTCTTGGGCCACAGTCAGCTGGCACACTCTGATTCTTCATATGCCAAGACAAGAAAATCAAGTTCAGTCCTCAAAAGAATTTACCATGTATTCTGAGGATCAGCAGATAGCATTTCAACAGGACATTGTTCAGAATAATTTTGCATTTTTTCACCACCACTTTATTGTGTAGTAAGGGCTTTTAGGAACTCAAATATGAAACAAAAAGAGGAGGATTTTCTTTATGGTTGGTCACAATGGATACGTCTACACTGCAGTTAGTGACCTGTGGATGGCTTGTGCCAACTGACTCGGGGCTCACAGGGCTTGGACTAAGGGGCTGTTTAATTGCTGTGTGGATCATAGAATCATAGAATATCAGGGTTGGAAGGGACCTCAGGAGGTCATCTAGTCCAACTGCCTGCTCAAAGCAGGACCAATACCCAACTAAACCATCCCAGCCAGGGCTTTGTCAAGCCTGACCTTAAAAACCTCTAAGGGAGGAGATTCCACCACCTCCCTAGGAAACCCATTGCAGTGTTTCAGCACCCTCCTAGTGAAAAAGTTTTTCCTAATATCCAACCTAAACCTCCCCCACTGCAACTTGAGGACCATTGCTCCTTGGTTCTGTCATCTGCTACCAGCGTGGAGTACATCTAGATCCATCCTCTTTGGAACGCCCTTGGCAGGTAGGTTGAAAGCTGCATATCAAGTCCCACCCCCATTTCTTCTACAGACGTCAACAATCCCATTCCTATGCTCCTCATTTGGACCTAATGTGCTCCAGCCACACTAATATCATTTTTGTTGCCCTCTGCTGGACTCTTCCATTTCGGCAATCCTTCTTGTAGTGTGGGCCCAAATGGAACACTACTCTCGAGCCAATGTCGAATAGAGGGGAATGATCACGTCCCTCAATTGCTGGCAATGCCCTACTTATACAACAAATATCATTAGCCTTCTGCAATAAAGGGCACAATGTCACATCATATCCAGCTTCTCGTTCACTGTAATCTAGGTTTTTTCTGCAACTGCTGCCTGCCTTTCGGTCCTTAGTCTGTAGCAGTGCATGGGATTCTTCCGTCTAAGTGCGGACTCGTACTTGTCCTTTTTGACCTCATTATTTCTTTTTGGCCCAATCCTTCTACTTGTCTAGGTCTCTGTATCCTATTCCTACCTCAGATGTATTACCACTCTCCCAGTTTAGTGTCATCTGCAAACTTGCTGAGGGTGCAGTCATGCCGTCCTCCAGATCATTAATGAAAACTATTTTACAGACTGGACCCCGAGGATCTTATCCTTGGGGCGGCTCCGTGGATACGGCTGCCAAGGGTGAGCATGATATGCGATTGAACTTCCTGTTGAGGCTCGATGATCTAGCACCTTATAGTCCATTCATGCAGCCATACTTGTTTAAGCTGCGAGCAGAAATACTGTGGTGAGAGCCGAATCAAAAGCTTTGCTCAAGTCAAGGAATAACACGTCACTGCTTTTCTCATCCACAGAGCCAGTTATCTTGATAGAAGGATTAGGTTAATCAAGGCATGACTTGCCCTTGGTGAAGCCATGCTGACTGTTCCTGATCTCTTTCCTCTCCTCTAAGTGCTTCAGAATTGATTCCTTGAGGACCCGTTCCATGATTTTTCCGGGGACTGAGGTGAGGTTGACTGGCTTGTAGTTCCCTGGATCCTCTTCCTTCCCTTTTTTAAAGATGGGCACTACATTAGCCTTATTCCAGTCATCCGGGACCTTCCCTGATCGCCATGAGTTTTCAAAGATAATGGCCAATGGCTCTTCAGTCACATCTACCATCTGGCCTTATGGACTTGTGCTCGTCCAGCTTTTCTAAATAGTCTCGAACTACTTCTTTCTCCACAGAGAGTTGCTCAGCTCCTCCCCATGTTTTGCTGCCCAGCATAGCAGTCTGGGAGCTGATCTTGTTCGTGAAGACAGAGGCAAAAAAAAGCATGGAGTACATTAGCTTTTTCCACATCCTCTGTCACTAGGTTGCCTCCCTCATTCAGTAAGGGGCCCACACTTTCCTTGACCACCTTGTTGCTAACTTGCTTGGGCTGCAGCCAGAGTTCTAGGACCCTTCCTCCTCACAGGGTCCCAGAGCCTGGCCGCTATGATGAAATAGAAGGGCAAAATCATTCTGACAATGTCCTGTTCAAATGCTAAGGAACTGTTTAATTGTGATGTAGACATTCAGGCTCCGACTAGAGCCTTGGCTCTAGGACCCTGCAAGGTGACAAGGTCCCAGAGCTTGGGCTGAAGCCCAAGCCTGCACCACAATTAAACAGCCCATTAGCCATAGCCGTGCAAGCCCACGTCAGCTGGCACAGACCCAGGTATGGGTGTCCAGTTGTGGTATAGATACACTTTATAGGTGTTTCTTACAGAAAAAAAATAGATTTAGGTCTGATGACAGCTCTTTGTGCCTAATATATTTATAAAACAATATGACAATGAGTACTGGTTTAAAGATTTCCTTATAATGTGTTTATGATCTGTGAATTTTTGGATTATCCATCCCACAATATGGGACATATGAGAAAGTAAAGTAGCTTTAATCAGATTATCTAGTTGTTCCCATATTATTCTCAATTTTATAGTTATTGAGAGTTTCATAGAAAACAGGCTCCTTTCTTAAGCTTAATTCTCTTTTGGAATTGTGTGTGTGTGTGTTAGCGACAGCGAGAAAGTAGTTTATGTTGGTTGACACCTGCTTTAGAGTCATGTGATCTGAGTTTTCTGCACTGTTCACAAGAATTGGCCACACACAGTTCACTTGGTGCTAATTCCTTCAGCATCAATCTTATAAAGATTAATTCAGCATATTGCAAATATTGATTAAATTTACTGAGACTGGCTCATAAAACAGAATGTTATACACTATGATAATGGCTATTTTACATCAACTAAGTGTTTTCAAGTTATTTTTGTCTATCCATATCAATATACTTGCACTATCTTCTTAATATATTGACTTAAGTAATGAGTCATATGCTGTTTTATAGGGCTTTTCCTGAATCATTTCTCAGAGATGGAAAAGGTGCTCAGAATGAAAAGTTGGCAGCTAAGTGCCTTATTTTTGTTATAGTTAATATTTTGGGTACATTAAACATATTTCTTCCTCTCTTGTTGTTGGAAATGCACATTGAAAAGGGTCATTGTAGGCATAATGTGGCTATGGTGCTCATTTAATCTGATGAACTGAAGAACAACATATGCTATAGTATAGCATATATAAGGTTCATAATAGCTAGGTAAATTAGGGACACTTGAATGCATTTGATTCTCAGACTACAGTTGTTTCTCTCTTTTTGATCATGTAGCACAGCCTTTTCTGCCAGGTACACAACTGAAAGTGCTTATTCTAGGGAAGAAAAGGACAGTTGGACAGAATTCAAACCCGTCTTTAGAGAGTCTCTCGCAGACAGATTCTTAATTCATTTCTTGTGTCCTGGAGTAGAGAGCATGTACTTTGTTTTCCTGTCCTTGTGCTAATGGATATCATACCCATTGGTCTTCTTTGGATCATAGTTCTGTTAAATGTTTGAAGAGGAGTTCTTAACTTTCCAAGTCTTGTACTCATCTTCTGCCCATCTCTTGGACTGACTTAGAAGACTTGTCTTTAGGGTGCAGTGGGGGATTAAAATACAATTTCTGTCTTTTTATGTTAGAGATTTTATAGCATCCATCACTATAGTATCTAAGTGCATCACAGGTAAATTAGATTTGCATGGCAAGGTCCCAAATGGACTTCGAGCATATTCTGTCCCTCTGCTTTCCTGGATATACCAACCTTTCTTGTTATGGTGGGAAAGCTTCCTCAAAGAGAAGAGTCTTGCATAAGGCTTAATTTGTAGTGAAAGAGTTACTGGGGCTCATGCAATTTTTTTACTTTCATAACTGACGCAGCAAGCCGAGAGGTGCCAGGGCTATGAACTGCCAAGTCTAGAGGTGGGGATGAGCCCTGGCATTCCCTGGCACAGATTAAGCACCGTTCTTGCAACATATCCTTGCACAGACTCAATAGTCCGACCTCCTGTGGGACCTAGTTTCAAAGCCAAAGACTCAGCAAAAATGCTAATCTCTTGCTCTCATGTACTTTGTTTGGGTTTTATGAACTACTAAATTATTCCAAAGGAGCACAGCTGTTTTAGTGTTTTGAAGATGTGATCACTGACCGATTGATGGCTCTGAAGATCAGGACCAGACCCATGACCTTGCAATGGAAGTAGATGCTGTGACAGTGGAGGGATTGGAACATTATTCTTTACAGAGCTTTTTCTTCCTTCATCCTCAGTACAGATTTTTTTTTTTTATACTAACCCCACGTTCAACTTGGTGCTGTTTTGTCAGCATCATGGCATTTTCCTGTACAGCTTCAGATACTATATCAAACCACTGTAAAACAAATTTCACTGTATGGAAAACTAATTGCTAGTTTAACTTCTTGAACTAACCATCTGCATAGAATTGCATGCAGATACAATAGTCCATCACTCAACGCTTTGCTCTGATTTGCCTTGGTTGTGGGAGAAGATATTTAATCATTCACATTACAGCTAAGGAGTGTCCTTTAACACCCTACACTCCTCCTGAAACCAGTGGGGTATAAAAAGAACATAAGATCAAGCCTGAAGCCAGTAGTCACTGCCTTTTTAATATTTTCCTTATACACATGTTGAGCCAAATTCTAGTCTCCATTACAGTTTAAATTCACATTATGGTTTAAATCCACAGTAACTTCGAGGATATTGTTCTAGATTTACAGCAGTCTCCCTAAGGGCACAATTGTATCCAATGATATTAAAATCTTAATAAAAAAAAGATCAGATACAAATAGAATGCTAAGATTATTAATTATTAATTATTTCTTTGACTTTAATGTGTTAGCATTTACCACATGCAGATTCTCCCTTAGAGAGCCCTGATTCTTGGTCAAAGGTTCTACTTTCTCTTAGGATCTTATCCAGCAAATAGCTAACTGCTGGCCCATTCCAGAAAATGTAAGGTTCTCCATTACAGATAACCTGAAGTTTAGCAAACTATAATTTATTTTCCAAATTCTACATTTTATTTCGTGTATCTTATTCCTGCCAACTCTTTCTCTTGCATGTGTCATCTGGGTCAATTCCAGAAAAAAATCAGAATTTTATTATCCTCAGAAATTTTCTCTTTTTCCTGAATTTGACCAGGAATCTATCACTTTCTCCTGTGTAAAAAAGGGTATCACTAGTACAAATGCTCCATTGCTGTAGTGATACATCGTGTCTGATGGGATCCTAGAGCTATTTTCTACAGCGATTGATGTTTAACCTCCAGGGAACCGTCTTTTCAACAGATATGTTTGAGTCAGGTTTATATTTACTTGAAGGAACTCCTAGAATCTGGATATTTCTTCTGCTCATTTGATTCTCCAGCACCTCAGCTTGTTGTTCAAGGTTCTGAGTTTTATAATGGCATTGTAAAATAAGCAGGATTTGACACTTAAAAGTTTCTATTTTACTTTCCCTCAAAGCCATTATGTTAGGGAGGCCCTCAGGCTTTGCAGGTTTTTTTCTTAAACAAACATTTGTGTAATACTCCCTCTTGCATTGATGGAGATTGGTGCAGGAAATTGGGTTCAAGGCTCAAAATCTAGCTACTTTCTGTTGTCCCAGTGTCTACATTCCAGAATATAACTGTTTCTGTATTTAATTATGGAATTTTCTATTCTTCACAGCTCACTAATTGGCAGTTTTTTGTAGGTTATACAGGATTAGTGTATATACCCACTTGTGTATGTGAATGTTCATTGGTAGCTAATGGAAAGAGGCCTGAACACGCTCTAACCAAACAAGCATTTGGAAATTGAAGAAATGTTTATGAGCACTATTTTTGCATTATTCACCAAGTCTAATTATAATCACCAGGTTAGTCACACTGGCTCATGGTTATAACCTTATCTCCTTCCTTTAGCATTAGCTCTCCTTACGTTTTTAAAAAAATTTATGCTGAAATTCATTGCTGGTGAAAAGTGCTGGATAGACTGCACTGAGGACTAAAATTTGTGTGTAGCACAAGTATAGCACAGACTCCCCTACCAGCATGCCTGCCCTTTGATCTGGAAAAACAATTTCTAAGGATATGAAAGTAGCTAATTGCCTATCTTACTCAGTCCTGGAAGTGACATCTGTAGTAGTGTTGGTTTCTGTGCATTCCATTTGTCCAGTCAGAACTGAATTGAACACCTGTTCATTTCATATGGGCACCAAAAACACTAAGTGGTAAAAATGAATTTAAACATAAACTAAACTGGATTTGGACCAGGAATATATAGAGGAAAGGTTCATCCTTTACTGGCAGCTATCTGGCTTGCCTTAATTTTTTTCGCTTACCTATAGTTATTCACCTTGCTCAGTCTGAGTTGAGCATGGTCTTTAAAGATTTTTCCAAGCATGCATAATCCTTATGCTACAATAACTATTCTGAAAGGATGATTACCTGCATCATGCCCATAGACTATGGGGCTAGTGTTGCTATAACTAATGCAGTAATTTAGACAGTATTTACAGCTTTCCCAGGAAGTCATCCCTTTTAAGAATGACCCAACCAGCTGTTTTGCATTTTAATACAGTTCTTGAATAGCTCTGTATTTTTGGAGAACAGATCGAACAACTGTTTAATTAATTTAACTAGGTTCAAAGCTGTAGCTTCCATTAGAGGTATACTTTCCAACATTGATTGCTGTTCCATTGTGAAAAATAATGCAGCTTCCACTTCCAGATTCTTAAGTGCAGGAGAATGATCTCAGCAGAATGATGAACCTTGCTCATTTTGGTTTGGCGGTATCCCTGAAAAGTGTAGAAATGGGCTTTCTTCTTTTGCTTGCTTGATTCTCCCACAAGCCAAAAGTCAGTTTTGCTAGCACATGTTGTGAGGGGTGTGAAAGCAAAGTAGAGGCAGATCAGTGGGACATAAGGTGGCAGAGATAATGGGCATATTCTGCTTTCTGTGACATGTTTGTAAGTGATGGGGAAATCCAAGAAGTTTCTAAGGCCTCCACTGACTAAAGTGTTCACAAATCCGTATTGGAATTATCCAGACCTTAGAGGAGTTCTCAGGAAAGGATGGGGGATACTTCCTCCCAACTTTCAGCCTGCAAGGAGCTCTATTTCCCTCCTCCCCCCAGTCTCTCTTCATTCTCCTCTCTCCCAAACCTGCTTCTTTCCTCTCCATCCCGAAGCACCCTAGTCACAGCTACCTCTCACCAACTGCCCTCCCATCTCAAACTCATTTTCTCTTCCCTTTTTGGGAGAGTGGGTTGCAGGCAGAGAGGTAAGAGGGAGCAGGGGAAACCACATTTTCGTAAACCTCAAAAATATTCCTGTCTGTGTCAAGAAATGGGTGTGGCTTCTGGGAAGATGGGGGAGGAAGGGGAAAGTATTCTGATTTTAACAATATCAGATGAAGGTGTACCTATCCCTAATCAGAAATGTGGTTTAGTTGTTAGGGAGACCAGGATTCTAGTCTTGATTCTGTCACTGACTGTATGCATTATCTTTAGTCAATTCACTGGACTACCCCTGCCTTAGTTTCCCCATCTGTTAAGTGAGAAAAAACAGTAATACTCACATTTGCAAAATGCTTTGATGCCCTTTGATAGAAGTTTCTGTGCAAATGCAAATATTTTCATAGGTTAATGTATACCACAGACACCCAGCTTCGTATTCACTAAGAGGAGTGCTAAAGGAGGAAAGGGGATATGGCATATATATCTTGGGGAAGAGAGAAATGAATAGCTCAGAATTAGCTTGTGTCTCACTGTACTGCTACTTGATCTCCTTTGGCTTCAGCTGGAAAGGAGAATGATACCATTTTTTTTCAGTGCTATTTTTATTTTTAAAAGGAGAATTGGCAGGGATAAAGGAACGGACTTGGGACAAGTTGCAATCACCATCATCATCAATGAACATCAGGGAAAACTTTCTGACAGCTCTAGTAGGATATGGAACAGTCTCTCAAGGGTAAGTCCCCTGATTGGACGGGACAGGATGGTTTGTTTACCTGCCATGTCCAGATGTTCGGCTGATCACAGCTCCAGGCTAATGGGGGCTGCAGGAAGTGGTGGGGGCTGAGGGATGTGCTGGCTGCTGCTTCCCGCAGCCCCCATTGGCCTGGAGCGGCGAACTGGGGCCTGTTGGAGCTGCAATTGGCCAAACCTGCAGACGCTGCAGGTAAACAAACTGACCCGGCCCACCAGGGGGGTCTTACCCTGGCAGGCCACGTGCCAAAGGTTGCCGATCCCTGAACTAGCCTATACTAGCATGGGATTGCTCTAGACTAGATTATATGAGTTTTTTCCTTCTTTTAACTTCCATGGGTCCAATCCTGCCAAGTGTTGAGTGCTCTCAATGCCATTGACTTGAGTAAGATCTGAGAGATCAGATCTGGTCATTCTATGTGGTTCTCAGCCCGTGGTCTGCAGACCCCTGGGGATCCACAGACTATGTCTAAGGGGTCCGTGAAAGGTTATTGTTACCATAGAACTGTGGTTTTCAACCTGTTGTGACTATGTCTAGGACTTCCAAAGGGGTTGGCAAATGAAAAGAAAAAGTTTGAGAACCGCTCATATATAGAAAACATAATTTTGGGGAGGGAGTTAACCAAACTTTCTTGAATTCGCAGAAAGGTCTTGTGTAAATCCGAGTTTTGGATTAAGATTTAAATTAGTTTCTAGCTTATTCCTTTCTAGAAACAATGTGAAGAGATTGAACCAAACAGGAAAGAACTGTTAATATCTTTATGAATTAGATATTCTTTTTTTTTTTTTTTGTAACAGTTGCTCCCACACTGAAGCATGGCTATTTGAATTACCTATAAATTTTGTGGGCTAGTCAGGTATATGTCACCAATTTGAATTAACTTGGATTCTGCACAGTATTTAAAATTAAGTCATTCAAATTATTCCCCATGAGGTTATGCAGTGTCATAGCCATGTTGGTCCCAAGATAGTATAGACAAGGTGGGTGTGTTACGAGAAAACTGGACTTGACGTAACCCACAGCCATCTTGTGCACTTAGCCACCAAAAACTGGAAGTGAGAACACCACTTAGCAAGAAGAAATTTGGCCTTGCTTAGACAGACAAAAACAGCTGCTGACAAGGTTAACTGACCTGGCTCTAAGTGCCTGTGTCCTTAAGTTTCTTCCTAGAGCTGCTTTGCTGAAGATAAAAATCATGAGTTCTTTGCTGTTGCTAGGAGAATGATCATCCTATTAAAGATTAGTTTAAGTTATGCTTTGTTTTAAGTTACTTATAAAATATTAGTTAGAAAGTGTACTTTGATAAAAGTTTGAATTTTCTAAGAAGAAAAAGGCAATAATATTAATCTCCCCAGCAGCTAGGAGAAAGGCTGGCGACTGGAACTGTGCTGCTGCCACCCGCTATCACCTCAGATTTTGGATAACTATTTGGGGTGCTTCTAGGTTATTGATAGTTTTAATATGTGCTTTGTACTTAATCAGAATATGGATTTTTGAGTAAAAGCACATTTGTGTGTATCAATCATTTATCAGACAGAGGTGCTGTGTCCCTTCACTGATTTATTTCCTGACACTGCTTGAAAAACAGAGATTGGTTACCATAGCTTTGGGTTCAGATAACCCTGGGTAATAGGCGAAGTAATATCTTTTATTGGGCCAACTTATGTTGGTGAGCAAGAAAAGCTTTAGAGATTACAAAGAGCTCTGCTTCAGGTAAAGAGCTCTGTGTAAGTTTGAAAGCTTGTCTCTCTCACCAACATAAATTAGTTCAATAAAAGATGTTACTTTCCTCACCATGTCTCTCATATAGGTTTGTGGGATTTTCAATCAAACATCTATAACAACTTCATCATAACATTTTTGCTGTGTAAATGTTATTTCAAGTGATTAGATATGTTATTTAAATCATGCAATAGTATTTACTTACTAGTTATTAGTTAACGTTCATAATTCAGCATAGTCTGGGTTTATGCTAAAATGCTGGAAATGATAGTTAATTTTTCATAATTTTATCAGTATATAAAACAAAAATAGAATATATTTCACAGTATGACTGCAAGGAAGTAAATTTAAACAAGTGTTGTTGTTTCAAGTATCTGTGATTGATATTCTTTTCCTCCGAAACATAATAATGTTGCTAGGTATATAAATCAACATGGGGTGTAGAATGACATGTTCTAGACCATCAGACCTATTTAGCCAAGCAGGCACTGTATTATTTCATCTTCTCAGAGCTATAACTTGAGACATAACCCTTAGGCTAAACTAATCCAATTCCTCTTCTTTCCCTGTCTTTATTCTCCCACACTGTCTGGATTTTAAAACACAATGTAATGGGAGACAAGCTAAAATGTAAAATATAATGAAATAAGTTGAAAATGAAGTCCATTTGCTAAGAAATGCCACCGTGGGATAACATTAGAGAAAATAATGACATTAATAGCTTACAGTGGTGTGCAGAAAATGCATGTGCTATGAAAAGCTTAATAATTCTGGTCCTGTTCTGTCCCCAGTTATGCAGCCTGGGCAAAATTTCACACTCTTCACTCAATCAACGACTTACCCGTATAATGGAAAATGGAGCAAGCCTTGCCTATGCCATAATTAGCTGCTTCCCAGCATGATGGGTCTGGTGACAGTGTGGTGAACACTTGAGCCTCATAAAAAGGGTGAAGAGAACTCAGAGAGCGGGAAGCTTGAGGTAGGATCTACAGGAAGCAGGGAACTCCAGTGAGTGGTGGACGGTAAGAAGGACGCCAGGGAAGCAGCTTAGGAGTTAGCCCTTTATCTCAGAGGAGAGAAAGACTTAAAGGTAGCCCTGAAGGAGGGCTGAATAGTAGCCAAAGAGGAAGAAACTTTTGTTTGTTGGGATTGGGTTTCTTTGGACTTTTGTTACTCTGGAAGGTGTTAAATTTGCTTGGTTAGTTAGCCAAAGGGCCAAGCCACATTACCAACACTGACCCATGTGGGGAAGGCTGAGAGGACTCATCTTGAAGGAGGAGAGTGAGGCAGAAGAGGATGATGAGTGGCCATGCCTGTACTATGCAACATAAGCAAAGGAATCCTAATAGTCACTGAGCAGTTAACTCTCAGAATATCTCAGAAGAAGGATGATAAATATTATTTTCCCCATTTTGCAGTTGGGGAATTTGAAGCAGATAGGATAAGTACAGCTCAGTGTCAAAGCCAAGATTCCAGTTTAGGACTTTGAGGGAGTGTCATTTGGTGCTTTGACCATTAGATCGTGTCAAATAGAAATGGGGAAAAAATCAGCATAGCGCCTGAACTATATTTGTTCACAGCCAAGGCCGGCTCCAGGCACCAGCTCAGCAAGCAGGTGCTTGGGGCAGCCAAGGGGAAGGGGAGGCACGTCGGGCTCTTTGGCAGCAATTCGCGGCCTGTCCCTCAGTTCCTTTTGGAGGGAAGGACCTGCCACCGAATTGCTGCCAAAGAAGAAAGCAGTGTGGTAGAGCTGCTGCCGTCGTGGCTTTTTTTTTTTGCAGCTTGGGGTGGCAAAAACCCTGGAGCTGGCCCTGTTCACAGCAATCCATATTTTTAACATTTCATGCAAACAATTTACAAAATTCAAATCTAGTGGGATAGTTTGGCAGTGACGTGTCTCATAAGGGATGTGATACAAATCGATAAATGTGATGGACAAAATATATGGGTATTAGATATATTTAAAAAAAATTGTATACACATACATTCCTTGAATTTATATATTCATTGTTTTTTATTTTTGTTTATTTTCTTAGATTTCATAAAAGAGACCAGAGTAATGGCCCTAGAATCCAAAGGCATCTGTTTATCTATACACTAAGTAGAACAGAGGGTTGTCCACACTGGACTGTGCCAATGCACCTCCACCCTGACCTAAAAGGAAAGGAGTTCTAGCTCTATGTTTCTCTTCTGAGACTGCAAACAAGGGTGCTAGTTGTTTTAATGTAGACCCCACCTACCCTCTAAATGAAAATCTGTTCAAACTACAGATATTCCCTTTTCTACACTACATAAAATGCTTTCAGTTGTACCAGAACATCTGTTAAAGCAACATTAATTGCAGAATGTATTCAATGGTGAATAGAGTTGGGCAAAAAGTTAGCAATTAAAACCTGCAGCCACAAAAAATGTGCCCAGTTACAATCTTGAAATTCAGAAAAGATTTGCTGAATGGTTTGGCTAAGATTTGTAACTCTCTGATGTAAACTGGACCCAGTTTGAAGTCACCCTTGGCCAGGCCAAGTCAATGCAAGACATTTTCTGATTTTGAAGTGCAGCCTCTCAAAATCACAGCATTGTGTAGTTCCAAATAAAACTTAGCAGTTTTAACTGAATTGTCTTTGAGAGTTTATGCTTGTTCAAACACCGGATTCCAAGGGAAACCCGTGGAATACAAATACTAGAGGACATTGTAGGAAATATTTCCACATGTATCAAAACCAGAGTCTTGCAGATTCTAATTCAACCTCTGTTTCAGAGCCCCTGTTCCTGCAGAGCATCAGCTTACTATCACAACTGGCTCAAGGTTATATGGTCACATTATATTATTTCTTCACTTCACTTCTCTTATATTTACCAGTAACCAACCCTATAAAGCAAGGGTAGGCAACCTATGGCAGACGGCAGACAAGCTGATTTTCAGTGGCACTCCCACTGCCCGGGTCCTGGCCACCGGTCCAGGGGGCTCTGCATTTTAATTTAATTTAAAATGAAGTTTCTTAAAACATTTTAAAAACCTTATTTACTTTACATATAACAATAGTTTAGTTATATATTATAGATTTATAGAAAGAGACTTTCTAAAAATGTTAAAATGTATTACTGGCACATGAGACCGTAAATCAGATGAATAAATGAAGACTCAGCACACCACTTCTGAAAGGTTGCCAACCCCTGCTGTAAAGCAATAATTTATGCATATTGCCTCAGATACCGGGATCTGGAATGAAGCTATGTTACAGATGAAAGTATGATTCACACCTTACTGGTCGTGTTGGGCATAAGACCTTGAGTATAGTAGGATTTACGCAGAAGTTTGATGAGAAACTGCCCACTGTAACATGTTTTCTCTACTAACTCTAGTTGCTACAATACAAATAGTGGAAATAATGTAAATTCTGTTATCATTCTGTCTGTAAACATTTATGTGAAGTTTCAATTAACAAGGCCAACTTAATCTTACATCAGCAGTTCCCTAACTGTGGGTCAGAAGCCCAGATGGGATTGTGCCACCAGCAGAACGGTGCAGCGATCCCTAGTGTGCAGAGGAGGCCATTTTGCTCCACACAGCATGACTTCGCATAGACAGTGTGTGTGAGGCATAAGCCATTAAGGATGCCATTTTGTAGAGTAAAACAGTGTCCTCCATGCAGCGTGAACTCACATGTATGGTGTGTGTGAGGTCATGCTGTGTGGGGGATGACATTTTGCTCTTCAAAATGTCATCTTCCTTGCTGTCTGGCATCCTGGGAGGAAATAATTCATTAAAATAGGGTCAAGCTGGCAAAAAGTTTGGGAACTCCGTCCCTATATGGTTGATTTGCAGCCATATTCAGAAAGGAGCAACTTCCCATAACCTGAGAACATTTCTGTGTTAGGGCTGGTTTCATTTTGTTTATTTTAATAGATTAATTGACTTTTACAGCTCTGTCTGCGAAAGACTGGTGATCTAGAAAAATATAGTTACAGGTAATTCCGTTTAAAGGGGAGACAAACTGACATAAAACACTTTCTAAGCACATTTATTATTATAAAGTATCTTTATATTTCTTTAGATTATAGATGAAGAAGAAACACAATTCATGAGTAATTGTCCTGTTGCTGTTACCGAGAGTACGCCAAGAAGACGGACACGCATTCATGTTTTCTGGACAGCGCCTCCTGTTGGTACAGGCTGTGTAATTCTGAAGTAAGTACTTTTACATGGATCCAAGTTACAAGTAAAACCAGGTTCAGTTTATAATAAGTCTAATATGATTTACAATACATTGATGCCTGTTTTTATACACATGAGTCAGCAGTAGTTTAACTGCACATCATTGCCTTGCAACTATTTGGCCTACATTTTTAAAAAACAGACTCAATATTCTGGGCACAGCTCTGTGTCCCCAGTTGCACCAATTTAGAAGCATAGCTTTTAGTAGACTTCACCCACAAATCAGGCAGTTAGTCTTCTAAACATTTTTGGGAGGAAATTATGCACATAATATAGGAGGCATGACTGAAATGCTGGTAAATCCTTACATTTTAGCCAAGCATGTCAATTGGGCTGCACTATGGTACCTGCATTTTCTCAAATTTATCAATATCACTCAGAAAAGCACTGTGTTAGATCAGCAACCTGATTTAAGGTTACAACAAAATGTTGCAGCTTGCTGTCCACTCTGTTGCAAGCTAATTTAAGAACTGTGTAGAGTGTAATGGTGTTATAAGAGTCCCATCAGCAATTCAAGAAGATTCATTCAGCGTCAATGCATTGTTTAATAGAGAGATGATTCCCCTTGCCCACGAGCATCACCTTCCTCTTACTTTGATTGTATTTGAGCCCTTTTTATTCCTCAAGATGTGTATTTCTTCCAGACATTGGGGTAACTAGTTGATGGTGGTGTTTCATTCTGATGAGAATGAGTTATATTGCTCTGTGTTATCAGCACACTGTACGCATATGACCCTGAAGCATCATCCATTGTCTCTTGGTGGTTGAAACAGGAAGTGAAAAATGTTTAATGCAGTAAAAGCTACAGGAAACATTTAGCTAGGCCAAATTTAATTCTTAACACCCATAAATGTCATGATTCCTACAAAACTTTTAACAAGGGTCAGGCAGTTGGAGTACTGTGACTGCTCCTTATTATACTAATCATAAGTGTTTCTGTGTTACCTGCATCTTTGCTGCATCCACCTGAGGTTTGTCTGTTTTATTCTTTGATTATAAGCAAGGATCATTCCATTATATGTGTGCATAGTGCCTACCACAATAGGGCAACTAGGTACTACCATATAACAAATAATAATTATTAGTATTAATTGAGTTGGAATTTATCCAGAACCTCATAATTTAAGACCCTGCTCTTACAAGAATTATGGTGGGATCTTTCACTACCACAGGTTGTAAGGAGGAACTTGGTTTTACATAGCTTCTAAAAGTCAGCCCACCAACAACAAACAGAGTGCCTCTGATTAGAATTCTGAGATATTAATTCAGTAATGACTAGGGAGAAAGTGTGGGTGATTTAGAAGGTAGGTCTCTAATTTCTACAGTATATAGACTACTCATCCAAATACTGACCCATTTCCAAACCGTTAAGCTTGCAGTATCTGACAAGATCAAAGCCAGGGTGGAATAACTGAAGGTCAGGTGGAAGGGCCACTGTTAGATACACAGGTTTTGGTGAATGTGAATAAAACACTATTTGATTATTAGCTGTCTTTCAATAAAACTTCTGTAGAAAATACAGTTTTCCCTGAACTAGTTTGAGATGCAAAAGATAAATTGCTTGTTGTACTTCTGAGTTCAGTTCAAAAGAAGAATGAAACACCTCAGAAAAAAGCAGCTACCTATTATTGTGATCTGTTAGAGCCGGTGATTAACATTATAATGTGGCTTTCATTTGCACTGAATTTCAGTGCTCAGTAGTACGATACATAGCAATTACTGTTGTGCTTTTTGGCATAAACTTAACACCATTTACATTTTTCCATTTGGAACTCATCTAAATTATAGGCTTTACATTAAGCCTTCTTTACAATCACCTCCCCATGCTTCCATACAAATGCTGGGCACCATTTTCTCAACTATTTTGGCAATCATAAGCGCTTCAATGAGACCATAAAAATTACATAGTTTAAAAATAGCTGTTATAATTAGGGATGGCCAAAACCAGCCAGGGGAAATTCTGCTACCTTGAACTCTGAAGGAGGCAAATCATCCCTCCTCCTACCCACCTTTTTCTGTATATGCAGGAGTTCAACTCAGTGTATAGCTGGAGCTGGGACTCTATCCTGATAATTTGCTGGTAAGATTTGCATCAACTGGTGCTGGTGGTTTTGAGCCAGTTTTGAACAGAGAGGGCCTGATGCTTATCTTACACCATATAGTGATCCATTGGCTTCAACTTACATCGGTACAAGTGTAAAGAGAATCATGCCTTAAGAAGAAAAAGTAGTTACCAGTTTGTTAAATGAAGCTAATCTACAAAAACATTTTTACCTTACTATGGGCCAAATTTTGCTCTCATTATGCTGCCTAAATCCAGATTAACTCTACAGACTTAGACCTGATTATGATGATTAACAGATGGCTCAGGCAGTGGTGCTATAGGGAGGGCTTTGGGATGTACGGTCATTGGGAAGCGTTTACGGACAGGCGACTATTCGCTCGGGATGGACTTCATCTAAGTAAGGAGGGAAATAGACTTCTGGGATGGAGGCTCGCCGACCTCATTAAGAGAGCTTTAAACTAGGAAGTTGGGGGAGATGGTTGGGAGATGTTCAGGAGATCTCCACGCCTGGAATTTAACCTGGAGAGGGAAGTAACACAAAGTGAGAGGGGATACCCTTGTGGACCGAAGAATTGACCCAAGGAGGAAAAGCGGAGTTGAAACTAGACTAACCTGGTGATGCTGGTGGTAGAAGGTCTGTGCACGACGCGGGGAAAGAATGTCACTGACGCCAAACGCCAAAAATTAAAATGTCTGTACACATTAATGCGAGGAGCCTAGGTAACAAGATGGAGGAAACTGGAGCTACTGGTGCAGGAAGTGAAACCGCGATATTATAGGGGATAACAGAAACCTGGTGGAATAGTACTCATGACTGGAGTACGGTATTGAAGGCTATGTGCTGTTTAGAAAAGACAGGAAGAAAGGCAAAGGTGGTGGAGTAGCCTTGTACATCAATGATGAGGTGAACTGTAATGAAATAAGAAGTGATGGAATGGATAAGACGGAGTCTGTCTGGGTAAAAATCCACGCTGGGTAAAAAAGCTACTAGAGCCTTCCCCTGAGATAGTGCTTGGGGTGTGCTACAGACCGCCGGGATCTGATTTGGATATGGATAGAGACCTCTTTAATGTCTTTAATGAAGTAAACACAAAGGGAAATGTGTGATTATGGGAGACTTCAACTTCCCGGCGATATAGACTGGAGGACGAGTGCTTGCAAGAATAATAGGGGTCAGATTTTTTCTGGATGTGATAGCGGATGGATTTCTTCATCAAGTTAGTTGAAGTACCTACGAGAGGGGATGCCATTTTAGATTTGGTTTTGGTGAGCAGTGAGGACCTCGTAGAAGAAATGGTGGTAGGGGACAACCTTGGTTCGAGTGATCATGAGCTGATTCAATTCAAAAAATTAGATGGAAGGATAAACAAACGTAGATCTGGGATTAGGGTTTTTCGACTTCTCGAGGGCTAATTTTAAAGAGTTAAGGAAATTAGTTAGGGAAGTGGATTGGACGGAGGAACTTGTGGATTTAAATGCGGAGGAGGCCTGGAATTACTTTAAGTCGCAGCTGCGGAAACTGTCGGAAGCCTGCATCCCAAGAAAGGGGAAAAAAACCATGGGCAGGAGTTGTAGGCCAAGCTGGATGAGCCAAGTGCAACTCAGAGAGGGGATTAGGAAAAAGCAGAAAGCTTACAGGGAGTGGAAGAAAGGCGGGATTAGCAAGGGAAGCTACCTTAGTGAGGTCAGAACATGTAGGGATAAAGTGAGGAAGGCTAAAAGCCACGTAGAACTGGACCTTGCAAAGGGAATCAAAACCAATAGTAAAAGGTTCTACAGCCACATAAATAAGAAGAAAACAAAGAAAGAAGAAGTGGGGCCGCTATATACACTGAGGATGGAACGGAGGTTAAGGATAACCTAGGCATGGCCCCCAATATCTAAATAAGTACTTTGCCTCGGTCTTTAATAAGACTAGTGAGGAGTTTAGGGATGATGGAGGGATGATAAACGGGAATGTGGATATGGAGGTGGATATTACCCGCATCTGAGGTAGAGGCCAAACTTGAACAGCTTAATGGGACAAAATCGGAGGGCCCGGACAATCTCCATCCGAGGATATTAAAAGGAACTGGCGCGTGAAATTGCGAGCCCGTTAGCGAGAATTTTTAAGCAATCGGTAAACTCGGGGGTTGTACCGTACGACTGGAGAATTGCTAACGTAGTTCCTATTTTTTAAGAAAGGGAATAAAGTGATCCGGGTAATTATAGGCCTGTTAGCTTGACGTCTGTAGTGTGTAAGGTCTTGGAAAAAATTTTAAGGGAGAAAGTAGTTAAGGACATTGAGGTCAATGGTAATTGGGACGAATTGCAACATGGATTTACTAAAGGTAGATCGTGCCAAACCAACCTGATCTCCTTCTTTGAGAAGGTGACGGATTACTTAGACAAAGGAAATGCGGTAGATCTAATTTACCTCGATTTCAGTAAGGCGTTTGACACGGTTCCGCATGGGGGAACTGTTAGTTAAATTGGAAAAGATGGGGATGAATATGAAAGTTGTAAGGTGGATAAGGAACTGGTTAAAGGGGAGACTCCAGCGGGTCGTACTGAAGGGTGAATTGTCAGGCTGGAAAGGAGGTTACTAGTGGAGTCCCTCAAGGATCGGTTTTGGGACCGATCTTATTTAACCTTTTTGTTACTGACCTTGGCACAAAGAGCGGGAATGTGCTAATAAAGTTTGCGGATGACACGAAGCTGGGGTGTATTGCTAACACGGAGAAGGACCGGGTACTATTCAGGGAAGATCTGGACCACCTTGTAAACTGGAGTAATAGTAATAGGATGAAATATAATAGTGAAAAGTGCAAAGGTCATGCACTTAGGGATTAATAATAAGAATTTTAGATATACGTTGGGGACGCATCAGTTGGAAGCGACGGAGGAGGAGAAGGACCTTGGGGTATTGGTTGATAGCAGGATGACTATGAGCCGCCAATGTGATATGGCTGTTAAAAAAGCAAATGCGGTTTTAGGATGCATTCAGGCGAGGTATTTCCAGCAAGGAGAAGGAGGTGTTAGTGCCGTTATATACGGCGCTGGTGAGACCCCACCTGGAATATTGTGTGCAGTTCTGGTGTCCCATGTTTTAAGAAGGATGAATTCAAACTGGAACAGGTTCAGAGACGGGCTACTAGGATGATTCCGAGGAATGGAAAATCTGCCTTATGAAAGGAGACTCAAAGAGCTTGGCTTGTTTAGCCTGGCCAAAAGAAGGCTCCGGGGGCGGGCATATGCTTGCTCTTATATAAATATATCAGGGGGATTAACGTTAGGGAGGGAGAGGAATTATTTAAGTTTAGTACTAATGTAGGCACGAGGACGAATGGGTACAAACTGGATATTAGGAAGTTTAGACTTGAAATTAGACGAAGGTTTCTAACCATTAGGGGAGTGAAGTTTCTGGAACAGCCTTCCGAGGGAAGTAGTGGGGCAAAAGACTTATCTGGCTTTAAGACTAAGCTTGATAAGTATATGGAGGGGATGTTAATGATGGGATATTGTTTAATTTGGGCAATTGATTATGGATTATCAGCAGATAAGTCTGCTCAATGGTTTCTCTGTGAGGGGATGTTGGATGGGATGGGAACTGAGTTCTGCAGAGAATTCTTTCTTGGGTGCTGGCTGGTGAGTCTTGCCCACATGCTCAGGGTTTAGCTGATCGCCATATTTTGGGGTCGGAAGGAATTTTCCTCCAGGGCGGATTGGCAGAGGCCCTGGAGGTTTTTCGCCTTCCTCTGCCAGCGTGGGGCATGGGTCGCTTGCTGGTGGATTCTCTGCAGCTTGAGGTCTTCAAATCAGCAATTTTGAGGATTTCAATAACTCAGTCATGGGTTAGGGGTTGTTATAAATGTGTATGGGTAGGGTTTTGTGGCCTGCCTTGTGCAGGAGGTCAGACTAGATGATCATATTGGTCCCTTCTGACCTATGAGTCTATGAGTCTATGAAGTTGCTTTGGAATTGCACCCGTGTAACTGGGAATAGAATTTAATCTGATGTTCTTAACACTGAGTTTTATTTTTCTGGTTAGTAAAATCTGTTACCTGAGGCCCATAATTGACCAGCAGTCCCCTTAACATTTTTCAGGCGCTGTACCTATTACATGTTCGGTATGGGAAAGTGAAGGTTCCAAGTGCAGCCTGGGGAAGTAGAAATGCTTTGGCAGGAGTACTAGCTAGTTTGATGCGTAACTTCAAGGACAGCTTGTAGGTAGCATTAGCTTACATTTTGCCTCCCCACCCCCACCCCATACTACCTTGCTTTGTCACACAACTATTAATCCGTTTTTTGCATAAAAGGTTAATATTACCAGGTTATTTTACATCTGATATTTCATAACCATAATTGGTACAGAACATGGCAGCCAGATTCCTCACTCCCACAGGTTGTTGCAGCACAGAAGCCTGAAGGTTTGGTCTCTATTTTGCCCTAGTTTACAATAAGTGTCTTGAATTCTCCCAGACTCTGCACTGAAATACGTAACCATGAGTCTATTGAGCACGTCTACACTGCCTGGATACATATACAATACTAACTAATGCAGCAAAGTACTTAAGCACATGCTTAGGTCCCATTGAAATCAGACTTAAGTGCATGTTTAAAGTTTAAACATCTTCTTAAGTGCTTTGCTGGTTCCTGGCCTATACTCCCATAATTTCAGGAATGGGAGTGAGCAAGAGCATGTGAGCAGCAATGATCTGCCCCTACAGCAAGTGGAACATCTTAAAAATGGATGATAGGACAGTCTTGGGGAAATGTGTATCTTTACACAGAAGCAGAGAAGCTCTCCTTCTTGGACTGGGTTATTTAAACTTTGCTAATCACCTCTTTTGCCATATGATAAGAAAAAAAATTCTCCACTATCAATGTAGCTCTCATTGTGGTGTCCCAGTGCAAGAGGACTTGGGTGAATTCAGCACATAGATCCAGAAATATGGCCTCTCACATCTAAAAGTTCTGCAGCCACTGTTCATCCTCCCAAACCTGCCATATGATGTAATCCCACTAATCAGTGCTTGTTTCCTGGGCCCAGAAGCACTGATCCACCATTTAGAATTGCTCTGTGAATGCCAACAGCAATCTGACATTTTTATTCACTGTGTCCATCAGCCTCTCTTCATTGTTGTCAAACTTCTCTTCTTCCTCATTGAACCACCAGTTGAAGTGGTAGTCACTGAAGTTCTGCAGATACAGACAAATTGTGCATCCTGTATTAGCTTTGGTCATTAGAATTGTGCTGAACTCTGGGTTCTACCAGAAAGATGGTGGAAACCAAAAAGTGACACATGGGAGTGTGGGCATTTTAAAATTGTGGGATGGAATGATTATTATGGGATGGAGAACGTGGCATTATGGGAACTTGACCCCTAGTTCTCAGAAATCCCTGGGAAAATTGCTGATATCCCAGAAAGCACTGAGAAAATGCCTCACAAAGCATTGTGCTGGTTGGCTGCACAGAGTGTACTGGGATGCCTACCTGTGATGCACTGCATTTTCCATTGATGCAAGCACTTGTGGTGTGTATGTGCAGCATTGACACAAACAGCTAAATGTACACGTGCCTGAGCAGTGTAAACCAGCGTAATTTACATCATGTAGAAACTTTGTAGTGTAGACATACAGCCTTAGATTATAGGTGCATGTCTTAGCTAAGCTGGAGGACAGACTGTCTTAAACCACTTTTAGCCCTAGGTTTCTGAAGTTGAATGATAAAGTATATTGCTGGGGATAAAGTATCTCATTTAAGTGTGATTTGAAATCTGGGAAGATTAAGATTTAAATCTGAAAAAAAAGGAAAATATTAAGGAAAGAGTGTACAATAGAAGGATATACACCTCTACCACGATAGAACACAACCCAATATAACACGAATTCACATATAATGCGGTAAAGCAGTGGGAAGCCCCGAGCCCCACTGCTTTACTATGTTATATCCAAACTCGTGTGGGGCCCCAGGCCCTTTAAATCATTGCCCAAGCCCCACTGCTCTTGTAGACCACTTACATTTAAAACAAAATCTGAAAATTAGAACAAAATTAGAACAAAATCTTGGATTTTAAAATATCCTGGAAAATGAAATTGAAGAAAATAATTTTGAGTCAATTGAAATGTTTCATTTAGATAAAATTGTAATGTTTAATTTTGACTTTGACTTCTTAAATTTTACTTTATGTATTTTTATTTTATATGAATTGAATCTGTATATTTGTTTATAACACTACATATGAATTTCAAAACAAAAAGTAACTTAAAAATGAAACATTGAAACATTCCAATCTGATGAGGTTGAAATGGAACATTTGACCTTACTGAAATGCCTTATTTCAATTTATATTAGGGCGGTCAAGTGATTTAAAAAAATAACGATTAATTGCACTGTTAAATAATAATAGAATACCATTTATTTAAACAGTTGAAGCTATTTTCTACATTTTCAAATATATTTTTTTTTATTACATTTGCAGGAGATAATGGTGCCCCCTTCTTGTTTACAGTATCACCTGAAAGTGAGAACAGGTGTTCGCATGGCACTGTTATAGCAGGCATTGCAAGATATTTATGTGCCAGATGCACTAAAGATTCATACGTCTCTTCATGCTTCAACCACCATTTCAGAGGACATGCGTCCATGCTGATAACGGGTTCTGCTTGATAACCATCCAAAGCAGTGCGGACCAATGCATGTTTATTTTCATCATCTGAGTCAGATGCCACCAGCAGAAGGCTGATTTTCTTTTTTTAGCATTTTGGGTTCTGTATTTGCCACATTGGAGTATTACTCTTTTAAGACTTCTGAAGCATGCTACACGCCTCATCCCTCTCAGATTTTGGAAGGAACTTCACATTCTTAAACCTTGGGTCGAGTGCTGTAGCTATCTTTAGAAATCTCACATTGGTACATTCTTTGTGTTTTGTCAGATCTGCAGTGAAAGTGTTCTTAAAATGAACATCATGTGCTGAGTCATCATCCGAGACTTCTATAACATGATATATATGGAAGAATGAGGGTAAAACAGCAGGGGACATAAAATTCTCCCCCGAGTTCAGTTACACATTTAATTAAATGCATTAATTTTTTAACAAGCGTCATCAGCATGGAAGCATGTCCTCTGGAATGGTGGCCAAAGCCTGAAGAAGCATATGAATGTTTAGCATGACAGGCATGTAAATACCTTGCAATGCTGGCTACAAAAGTGCCATGCGAACACCTGTTCTCACTTTCAGGTGGCATTGTAAATAAGAAGAGGGCAGCATTATCTCCCATAAATGTAAACAAACTTGTTTGTCTTAGCAATTGGCTGAACAAGAAGTAGGACTGAGGGGATTTGTAGGCTCTAAAGTTTTACACTGTTTTGTTTTTGAGTCCAGCTATGTAACAAAAAAATCTACATTTGTAAGTTGCACTTACACAATAAAGAGATTGCACTATAGTACTTGTATGAGGTGAATTGAAAAATACAATTCCTTTTGTTTGCCATTTTTACAGTGCAAATATTTGTAATACAAATAATATGAAATAAACACTGTCAACTTTGTATTCTAGGTTGTAATTGAAATCAATATATTTAAAAATGTAGAAAATATCCAATAATGTTTAATAAATTGCAAACGCTATTCTTTTGTTTAACAATATGATTAAAACTGTGATTAATAGTAATTAATTTTTTTAATCATGATTAATTTTTGGAGTGAATCGCATGACTTAACAGCAATAATCAACTGCCCTAATTTACATAAAACATATTTTTTCAAAATTGACTTTCTCAGGGAACATTTTGATTTTGATTCATCTGCATTTTCTTATGGAAAAATGTTCCACTGGAGAATTTTCAAGCAAATTAGGGGAATGTACTGGTGTACTGCAACTCTAACGTTGTACACTAGTGAACAAGTTGTGTTCCACTCCAGTGTTACTGGAATTGTGACAGCGTATGTAATATATAGGATTAAATTTTCAGCTGGCCGCAGATTGACCTCTCATTTTACATCTGGAAATATGAATGTGGAGGTATTTCAGTGCAAAACTGATTACTATAGGTAGTTAGGATTCCTACTACCTGATACATATGTAAATGCATGCACACATACATACATAAAAATACTTCCTTGCATAGATTCTTGTGCTGATTAGTTATCACAAATATTTGCATCATTGCAAAATAAGGAGCCATTCCTTAAAATGTGATCAATTGTTTGTAAAGTGCATAGGGACTGAAAGTATCAGGAAATATGATGTTTATTGTCTTCATGAGAAGACATGTTGCTATCATTTCTTCTTTTGAATGTCTTTGCATTTTCTAGTGTCTTGCAAAAAGAAGATTAAAGGTGTGCCTAACGTTTGATTGGAAACCCAAATACAATTGAAATCAATCATGAATCTATTAAATCTGTGTTTGCTGACAAGCTGAGTGAAATTTGTCCTTGGTCATTAACTTTTTGTCTAATATTGATACAAACTTTTTTGCTGCCTGTGGATATGCAGTAACATTTTGAGGCCACTCCTTGGTGCTGGATTCAAGTTCAAAATATGTTCACTGGGAAAAGTTACATGAAGCAGTAAGATGCATGTTTTTTTTCCCATTATGGTCAGTAGTTCCACTTCCAGAAAACCTATGTGAACATTCGTGAGGTCACTGAACTTAAAAACTCATCTATGGATTTCACAGTGAATTCCAATCATATGAAAACCAGGTTTGTTCCAGGATAATTATTTTATTTTATATTTTAATTTTAGTACCTGAAAATGCCTGTAGAATAGTTCTGAAATAAACAATTTGTTGGCTTGTTTTGAACCCAACTTTGAAGAATTGGCAGTTGTGACTAGGATACACCATTGTTCAAGGTGTTTACAGTTCTAAAAAGACTAAATAGTGTAAAGAGAGTTAAGGACCTATTTCTTTTATTTTTTTAATTTAAAATTTAAATAATTTTAAATTAACAAATTAACAATACCCCAAGAAAAACATATTTGATTGTACTTTTAAATATCCATGAGGAAAACAATGAAAAAAAAAACAATGTCATGTATAAGAAGAGTGGAAAGTTCCCCAAATTATCAGGTGCTAAAATTTGGTTCAGGCTGTATTCTGCTTACATCAAAGGTAGTTCTACATTAACAGGCTCAAACTGTTAGTCTCTTCCTCCCCTACTCCCCACAGCCTCCTCTTTCTGACAGTGTCTTTTATGAAGTCTTCATTTTTCTGTATTGTAACCAGTAATAAGACAAAGAGGGAGAGATGCTATCATTTCCTAGTTATTCTCTGTTTGTAAATGAAAATCATTGTTAATTTAGGACCCTGACAGCTTTAAAACATTTGCCATTCCACAGCAGCTGTCAGCAGCACTCCAGTTTATTTTATAAACAGATGTTTAATTTGATTTCAATGCCACTGTCAGCTTTTGAGAGGAAACAAAGAGAGGAAACAGAAATAGAAATAATCATGATATTCATCATTTTGTTTCTTTTCGAAACATAAATCAGGGTGATAAATGAAGACATCAGAAGTGTTTTGATATATCTTTAGCTCTAGAATGGTTTAACTCAATATTTATTTTTGTTAACCACATAGATTGAAATAAACCTCTCTCATTGCACAAAAATGCATATTTAGAACGTGTTGTGTCTTTTATTATGCCAGTGCTTGAAGACAATATTTTGCTTTGGAAAACATAACATTAATTAAAAAAAATTAATTCACTCTTTGGTGAATAAAATTTTCTTGCTCTCCAAATTACAGAAAAGTATTCTCTGTTTATATATTACAGCCAGTGAGCCTGATTCTGATCTTAGTGATTATTGACGTCAGTGGAATAAAATGCCCAGTATTAACCAGGGGAAATGAGAGGAGAATAGTTTCATTGACTAGAAAAATGATATTGCACAAACTCTTGTACAGCAGTGGCAATAATACTATATACTATACAAGTTCATATCTTGCTTTTCACTAAGGGTTTTATTCTGTATTGCTCATGCAAGATGCCCAGTGACTTAATAGGATTTAATGAAGTATTAAATAAAAAATCTGGGCCAGATCCTCAGCTGGTTTAAATAAGAATAGCTCCATAGACTACAATGCTTCCAGTTCAAAGATACAGCTTATGGGCTCAGTCCTACAGTCCTTATAGTTGCAGAAATTTCACTGAATTTAATGGGCAAGGCTGCATGTAATTTGTTACTTTTCTTGATATGTTCTGTTCTATTCATTTATTTATGTATTTATTTTGTTTGCGTGCAAGAGAGTGATATACACACACACATACACACACACACACACACACACAGAGATTTAGCTATGTAATGTATATAATCAACTCATACCATAACTTATCCTGCAGCTAGTGATAGTAGTAAACAGACTAATAAATTAAAAGGGAAAAAAAATCATAATTGTCACAATTTGTATTAAAGGACTAATAAATGATTTATACTATTGTAAATATGTTATAAAAATGAGTAGCATGGTTATAAATACATCAGTAAGACATTTTGTAGATCATAATTCACTCTTATATGTTCATTGCCCTATTGGCAAATTGATCTCTTCAACAATCTATAACAATTGATTCACCATTGATTAAAACATCTATTACTCGTATACGAATCTTTTATAAACCAAAGCTTAATATAAAGCATGGCTTTATATTTTATATTTCAACATCTGCAGATGGGTGGAAAAATTATCTGGAAAATGTTAATTTTCTAATTTAGGTCAGATTTTGTCATAATGTTGAATAGGACTTATAGCTTCAACATTAGTAAGGTGATAGAATATGGTCCCTCATGCGTAGTAATAGAATGATGACAGCAACTCTAAAATAATATTGGCCACTATGCTCACTTCCTGCAGTAGAAGTCTCTGGAGGAGAAAAGTAATCTGTGAACTCTGGCTTTTACACCAGGAAGAACCTACATAAAACACTGTCTCTTCCATGACGAGGGGTACACGGACACATAGGGGGAAAACCTATGGTTAAACCAAGCTTAATTTCCTCAGATATCAGGTCAACCATGAGAAAGCTTGCCTACTACTTCCCTGTGTTGCTTGGGATTCCCTTTCCCACCTCAAGACAGCATTTTAATTGGTGTTAGAAGCTACAGAATTAACTATCATGCTGATATCTCCATAACAAGCCTCCAATGTTTAGGGAAGCAGATTTCATAGCTTCCCCCCTGCTCTGCCCTGCACTCTCCGAGGAATGGAGAACCTGCCTTATGAAAGGAGACTCAAAGAGCTTGGCTTGTTTAGCCTAGCCAAAAGAAAGCTGCCGGGGGATATGCTTACTCTTTATAAATATATCAGGGGGATTAACATTAGGGAGGGAGAGGAATTATTTAAGCTTAGTAC
>NC_133772.1:57177963-57189940 GCF_003597395.2 Chelonoidis abingdonii | reverse complement strand
AGCTGAGAGGCTCCATGCTTGTGAACGCTCCAGGTAAACAAAACATCCAGACCCACTTGCAGCTTACCCTAATGGGCCAGGAGCCAAAGTTTGCCAACCCCTGAAATATAGAGTCGGCTTATGAAAGGGTCATGCAGTTTTTGCTATTTTTACCTAACCATCTTGAGGGGTCGGCTTATAAACAACGGGCTAATGAACGAGTATGTACGGTATCTTTTTTAACATAAAGGACTTCATCTGGGGAATGACACAGGGATGCAGCAGTGGAGGACGTGTTTTGAAAGAAGCAGCAAATGAAGGCTGGATTTAAACTTAGAGTTGTTGGTAGAATTCTGAAAGTATTGTGCTACATCTGCCAGGTGCAAACATCCCTTTGCCACCTAAGATCCTTATTCAAGTCCATCAATCACACAAGGAATATGCTATGTTATGTCTATGCCAATGTAACTTTACTTCCAGTGAGAAATAACCATATTATTTATTCATATTGCAATAGTGCCCAGGAAAGTATTGAAGCTCTAGTGCAGCGTTTTTCAAATGCGGCCACCACTGCTGCATGCGGTTACCAGGGGCTTTTCATGGTGGCCACAGACTCCTGGGCAGGGCTGTCCTTAGGCATACGCAGCATACACGGCTGCGTAGGGCACCTGAAAATTTGGGGCACCACTGGGTCTTAGTGTCCACCCTTCCACCTCTTCCTATCCCTGTTCTGACCCTTCCTGCAGGCTTGTTACTGAAATGTCGGGTCTGCCTAGCTGAGAGCCAATAACAGCCTGACAGGGATAAGGAAAGATGCTTTATTCTGCAGAAAAAAGGAGAGCCTTGCACCTTGGTGCAAAGACTCTTCCTCACACAAATTTCACAAACTTTTATACACTTTCAGATAAAGACCCTTGCCGTGTTAACACTTGATTGATGGTTGTCAGACCCCGTACTTCTGTTATCTGGTCAGTGAAAACCGGTTTGGAGCTAGCTTCTCCTGCTTTAAGGCAGAAGAGAGAAGACAGTTCAAAAGTTCAGGGTACTGTGTGCATGAGGCTTCTGCTTCCCCCAATGGCTAAACCGTTAGTTATTAGGGGAGTTACCAGTTACTTTCACAGTCCCCCCTTTGGGCCTGACAAACCCAAATTGTCAGGCCCGTTACGCAATTTGCGATCAAGCTGGAGGGATAGATACTGGTCTTTTGTATGGGCAGCAGAGACCCTAGTCACAGTATTACAGACACACTTTGCACATTGCATCATAACCCAAACAATACGTAGGAAGAAAAGAAGGAAAATAATCCACTTTACAGTTGTTCGGAAAACCCCTGTAAACCAGGACCCACAGTCGGGGAGGAGGTCCTCAAAACTAAAAGTGTGATCAAGAGATACAGCATGGAAAACAACAGCAGCATTCTTAATAGCCTGTAAATCTTTTTCAATTAAGCAGGAGCGATTAACATAAAAACAGCATTTCTCCCCGATGCAAGTACAAGCCCCCCCTATTTCAGCATAACAGAATCTCAGAGTTTAAACACTCAAAATTACAGTGAAATTCAATCAGAGCTAGGTGCTTCACTCCTGTGTGCTCCTTTAAAAATTCCAGCTTACACAGGATTCTCTTGTCTAGATCACAGTACCCTGAAACAAAAAAGGAGAAACTTTTAAATGAAACCTATCATTTTTTGAAAAGATCATTTTTGCACAGTTCTAATAACAGAGATAAATTCATTTGGGCTTGGATGGGCAGCTGCCTTTCTGAGATGGGTACCTATCTTTTCAGGTAGCACATTTTCTGCTTCGTCAGAGATATATTCTATCTCAACAGTGTCATTTCGAATGCTTTCTGCCCTGCTATCTTGGAGAAATGGATTTGCTTGCTCAGTCAAATCACTGCTGCAGCTGAACGTAGTTTAAAGTCTTGCAAAGCATCAGAAAGTGCACTTGCTTTTATGAATAGTTTCTCACACATGATTACATTAAAATAAACTTCAAGTTTTCCTATGCCACAAAAACGATGGGTTTGCAGACACTGGGATGGATAGATGCGGGAGGAATTAGCTGTGTTTAGAGTGAGGATAATGGGATCTTCACTGACATCCTGTACAGACAGGCAAGTATAAGCCTGTTAGTATGCACAACATGTATCGACAATTCTTTTTTAAGTCCTATAGTTTATCAGGCTGTCTCTCTTCATGCACTTCTCTAAAGACTGTATGAACTCAGTGAAGTTGAAATGAAGGCATGCACTGGAAAGAGAACCTCTTCTCATGTTGCTGCAGGCTTACAGGTGTCTGAAAAGTAAATTCATATGATGAGAGAGAAGTAGGATGCATATTACAAATAACAAAAGCCTCTGCACTCCAGAGTAACTGCCACTCATAACAGATGTGACATGGCTCCCACAGTGTTTTAAAGTAATCCTCTAGTACACCAGAGTCACCTTCGCAGATGCTGTTAACAAGCGGGCATTGAACTGGTCTGTCTGAACAAAGCATAAGAAGACTCACAGTTGTCTTTAATGTAATGAAGGAACAGACAATTGTTCATTCCTGCTAGTCTTCTCATAGCAATCAGCCTCTGAAGCATTCTGTTCTGTCACCTGCAGTTCACTGCACACAGTACAATGTAGGACAAGCCTAATAAATGAAATCTGGTACTTTAGCAGGCAAAGTTGAATGCATTTGAAGATGTGTTTTATGGAATATTTGTAAACAGAAAAGGTTGGCTCAGCAGCATCTTGTAGTTTTTAATGAGGCCTTTCTACTTTCCTGATTTAAATGTCAAAATATTTGAAGGCCTCTGCTCCTTTCCCCTGTTCAGTCAACTTCAGCTCGGTCATTGATTTCAGTAAAAATAGGGTTAGGCCTCAAGAGGCTTGCCCATTGTCATACAATAATACAAAATTTCTAGATACCATTAATGACTGCTTCTTGGAGCAGCTAGTCCTGAAACCCACAAGGGGAGAGGCAATTCTTGATTTAGTCCTAAGTGACGCACAGGATCTGGTCCACGAGATTAATATAGCTGAATTGCTCTGTAATAGTGTACACCACAGTGTAATTAAATTTAACAGCCTTGTGGGTGGGGAAGTACTAAAGGTACCCACCAGAGTAGTGTTTAATTTTGGGAAGGGGAACTTCACAAAAATGAAGAAGCTAATTAAACGGAAATTAAAATGAGCATTTACAAGAGTGAAATGCCTGCAAGCTGCATGGAAATTATTTGAAAACATCCTAGTAGATGCTCAAATTAAATGTATATCCCCAAATTTAAAAAAAAATAAAGTGAGAGAACCAAAAAATGCCACCAGGGCTAAACAACAGAATAAAAGAGGTGGTTAGAGACAAAAAGACATCCTTTAAAAACTGGAAGTTAAATCCTACAGAAGAAAATAGAAAGAAACATAAATTCTGGCAAGTCAAGTGTAAAATTATAATTAGGCAGGCCAAAAAAGAATTTGAAGAGCAACTAGCAAAAGACCGAAAAACTAACAGCAATTTTGTTACGTACATTGGAAGTATAAATCCTGCCAAACAATCAGTGGGGCCAGAGGATGAGATAAGTACTAAAGGAGCACTCAAGGAAGACAAGGCCATTGAGGAAGAGCTAAATGAATTATTTGCAGGGGATGTGAGGGAGAGTCTCACACCAGAGCCATCCTTTATTGGTGATGAATCTGAGGAACAGTTTGAGATGGTCCATAGAAGCAGGGCCGGCTCTAACTTTTTTGCCACCCCAAGCCAAAAAGAAGAGCGCCACCCTGCCATACCCCCCACCTGCGAGATATCAAAATCTGTTATCTGTTAATAGTGAGGTGGCAAAGTATGCAGAGGATACAAAATTATTCAAGATACTTAAGTCCAGAGCTGATTGAGAAGAGTTACAAAGGGGTCTCACAAAACTGGGTGACTGGGAAACAAAAGGCAGATGAAATTTAATGTTGATAAATGCAAAATAATGTACATTGGAAAACATAATCCTAACTATACATATAAAATGATGGGGTCTAAATTAGCTGTTACCACTTAAGAAAAAGATCTTGGAGTCATTGTGGATAATTCTCTGAAAACACCCACTCAGTGTGCAGCAGCAGTCAAAACAGAATGATAAAAACCTTTAGGAAAAGGATAGATAATAAGACAAAAAATATTATAATGCCACTATATAAATCCATGGTATGCCCACACCTGGAATACTGCATGCAGTTCTGTTCGCCCCATCTCAAAACATATATTCTGTTGCAATGGATTCAGGGTTCTCCCTCACCTCAAGCATAACAAGGGATCTATCTAGATAACTACATCATATCCATAACAAGAGTGTAGTCAAGCCCTTCCTTAAAAGCAAAATCTCCGTCAAGCAGGAACAGTAAGTACTATGAAGCATTTTAATGCCAATTCAAATGAGTGGGTCCTAATTTGGCTTTATCACACAGTGTAATATGGTTTACCTGAAGGCAAGTGGTACTATAATGGTTTGAAAATCTTTCTGACCTTTGAAAATATCAGATAAATTACTTCCGATCAGACCTTTGCAACTACATTCTCACTAATCAGTATCAGTGAGGGGCATGAACATCAATAACACGTGGCTCTTGTGTAATTTTTTTTTTATCTGTGGAGCCAGCAATCCCTACTGTGAAACAAAGTTCCACTGTATTTCTACAGAATGCTCTCCTCCACAAAAGATAGCTGGAAAATAACACAGCCATTCTAGTATTTTTATAATTATTTCTGCTCATTCCACTCTTTCCAAAGTCCAGTAAATACACTAAAGGTTAGAATGTTTGCTTAGATTTTTTTGTTTATATGCTCCATTAACTGGACACTGGCTCTGGTAAGCTCAATTTTACAACATAACTGCCATAGCAAATGAAATGAATTTCCTTTTCATAGCCTGGAATGGAAGGCTAGGGAATGTATGAAGAGTCCTATTTCCATTAGTCTACAACAGTGGTTCCCAAACTTTAACAACTCGCAAAGCCCTTTCACTAAAATGTCAAGTCTCATGAACCCCATCCTAAAAATGAATATTTCCAGGGATTTTCTCCCGTACCTCAACATAAATTATAAAAGCAGTGATCTTGGAAATATAAAATTTGTTTTTATGACATGCTTATTGCACACTATTTATTAATTATTAGTTATTACAGTATTTTTATTATATTATGAAAATGGCAACTCTTCCAAGATCTCACTTTTGTTGCTGATATCACTCTTGATTAAGCTTGTTATAAGACAAGGCTTATATCAGAGGCTCCTGTAGGAAAGAAAAAAGCTGCGGGGGCAAAGCCCCTGCACACCCTAGGGCCTGGGAGTGCAACTCCAGAAAAGCGGGGGGGCCTGCGGGAGCCATGGAAGAAAAGGAGAGGGACCTACTGAAGAGTGTGCCGATGCTGGAGCGGCACATGACCCTCGTAGCCCCCCCGTACTGGCTCCTCTGACTTCTGTGTTTCATCGGGAGTATCAGATGTGAAACAGCATTAAGGTATTTAAGAAGCCAACTCAAAGAGCTCCTCCTACACAAGCATTCAGGTCTTGAGCAACAATGCACATTACAACAAAGCTTAAACTTGTTCTTCATAATAATTTAAAAACAACACTAGCACCCTATTTAATTTTAAAAACAGCAAAAATATCCACCTCCCTTTCCATTTCTTATAAGGAGTCTTGAAGTTTAAATCTCCTCAGTGTGATAGATCTGCTTGCTTTGATCTGCTTAGCTCTTGGAAGTCCCCAAGACTCCAGGCTGCTGGCCCCATGCTGCCCGGGGTCCCTATGCAGAGCTCTGTCTGCCATGAGGGAATTTTTTCCCAAGAATCCTCTGTAACATTTGGTGAACCCCCAGAGGTTCAAAAACCCCAGTTTGGGAACCACTGGTCTACAAGAATCTTATGAAGGAAGAAAATGGTGCCACTGCTGAGCTCTGGGAATGCAGTAAAGAGAACGGAGTACATTGCTGGAGAGATGGGTAATTAGCAATGCTGCAGTGTGGTGGGCTAATCAGCAGGGGCCCAACTGTGGCAATTAATAATTGACCTAAATAAGGGCAGTGAGGAGCAGCCAGTATGAGGCATTGGAAGAGGTTGGGCTCGTTAAGGTATTTCTTCTCCCTGAGCAGTCTGGTGTTCCCATGCTCATCTGAGGATGAGGATGGGGCCCTGGCCCTGACTCTGTATCATTGCCATCCCCTAGAACCACACTGAAGGAAACAACCCTTGTGGCCTCATACACAGGGATTGCAGTTGTGCCAGGTTACTGTATGAATCATGTAATTGGCATTAAAGCTCCTAGATCCAGACCCACAAAGGGACTTAAGCACCTAAATCCCAGCTTTAGGCCCTATTGTGCTCCACAAAACCCCCACTCAACTGCCACCTAACACTGTAGGTGCCTAAACTCACTTGGCACCTACATTTCGCCGTAAAAGTCCCCTAGATCCTTAAATTTCTGACTCTGGGCATGTGCACTGCTGCCCAGATAGGCGTCCTGAAGCCTATTTCTTGCACAAATGCCAGGACAATCCTTGACTTGGTATATTCCCACCTGATTTGCCTGTTGGGCTCAATCTGGTACACCGATGCCTAAGCTGTTCTGGCAAGGAACAGCTTAGGTGCCTAAGGCACCTGACTCCAGGAGAGGCGTTCCCAGTTGTGGGCCACAAATAGAAATAGGCGCCAATCTCAGTGATAGGGGTGGGGCTTAGGCTGCACCCCCTCATTGATCTCTCCCCTTGGCTAGCTTACATGGCTTGCCACCATGTGGATCTCATTGTGCGACATCTCTCTCTCTCCTGATGGATTGTATGGGGAACCTAGGCATCTAACCCAGGCTTTGTGGATTCCAGTTATTTTCAAGGTGCCTAAAAGGTAGGCATTGTGATGCTAGCAGTCGTACTGTCTAAATCACTTTCTGGATCCAGGCGCTAGTGTTCTCTCTGTGAACTTGGTTAGGGCTTGTCACAGTTTAGTCCCAGGGTAGTATCATGAGAAAAACCTCTGCAGTTCTGGCATCATTAATAGGGCAAAGTCCTTACTGCCCAGTTGCCTGTAAGTTTGGCTGTTCCTGTCTCATGTAGGGAGACAGTATTTCAAGCAATGACGCTACACTGTCCTCCAACCAACACTATCCAACACTTTATGCCTCTTCTCCAGAGTATGGGTTACAGCCTAGTGCCTACTGTGTGGAATACTGGACAGGGAAAATAATTCAGCTGGATGCAGTGCTCAAAAGAGTTAGGTGTGAAAGGGCTGGAAGCTTACTTAAGCGGTCTAGCCAATCTTTCTTTACTTTTATCCTTTTTTTTTCTTGAGAAGAAAAGCATGGAGTGTCAGAAAAAATCTCTTCATCACGGGTTTTTATCCTGAAGGTTTTAGATTTAATATTTATATCTGTGACAATTCAGGCAAAGAACAGAGAGATTTTCTGAGCACAGGACAAATATAATATTGCAGCATATTGAATAATATTTTTCCTGAGATGTTTCTTCTTGTATTATATATGATAGGTCAGATCCTATCTTGAAGTCGTGGGAATCACGCTCATGCATATGATGGCATGGCTAAGCACAAAATCAGACAACAAAAGACTGGTGAAAGTCCAGCAAAATCCATGAAAGTTACTTACAATTCTTGATCTTGATGCAGAATTTTGCTTGGTTGTGTCTCCTGACATTGGTCTGGAGTGCTTAACACTTTTATCAGAATGAAACAGAAGAAAAAAACCCACTTTATTAATTTTGTTGTTGTTGTGGAGACTTTTGTTGTTTTGTGTCTGATAGTAGGCTACCAAAGAGATGACAGTGTTTTGTGTGCACTAGCCTAAAAACTGAGCTTGGGAAACAGTGAAACTTGACTTAAACAAGATTCTATGTAAAGTAAGTAAAAGTATGCTTGTTTGGCACAACCTGAGTCAGCACCATTTTTAAAATCTTTGTCTTAGCCGAGGCTAGACAGCAGAAAAAAAAATGGTTTTAAGCATGTTTCTAATAGCAGTGAATCTCTGTCAATGCTGGATGATCAAACTCTGGTAGACTCTGATGAAGGTGGAATTGTGTCTATAGTGAGTTTGAACACAACTCCACAGGTGCCAGCATCTGAAACAGGTGGCTTTGTGTGCATACTGGTGAATTTTAGCTTATTTGAAATAAAAATCTCTAATTCGGGGCCTCAGGATATAAATAGATTTTTGGTAAACCTCCAGGATACTATGTCATTTCCTAACTTCTAAGTGTTTGGCTTTGCTATTGTAACCTTCTTTTAACGTAATTTCAATGTAATATTTATATATAGCACTGCATAGCCAGCACTGTAGTTACCCTAAATTACATACTACATTTAAAAGAAAAAACCTGACCATCACTACCAACAAAAATCAGGACTTTCCCAGCAAAAATAGAACAGTTGGCAAATATATGGTTCTCCGATTCAGTTTCTAAACTGGTATAAATGGGACATTTGCACTAAAAATTGAACATTCAGAAACTATATATAAAAGGGAAAGGGCAGGGAGCTACTATCTTCTCATCAACAGCCCAGTTAAATATATTTTCTTTGGGTGCATTGGAAGCTGGCAAAGGAATTCCAAAAATGCGATAAAATGAAAAAAAAAAAAAATCCATGAGAAGGAACAAATTGTGATATAGTAAAAAAAAGTTTAACTCATAAATAATAAAAAGCAAAAAAAGCCTCTCATCCATAATCCAGTAATGTATCATGATTTCTTGATATCTGATTGGAGTTTGGTCTCTCTTATTTAACTACTTTTTAATTTTCATTTAAGCTATCTAAATCCTTTCAAATCTCACAAGCTTTCAAATACTGATTTTGCTTACTAGGCAGGTTTCCCAAGCTCTTACAATACTACTGAGTGGCACTAATAGTTCTGCTGCCACATACTTGAATCAAAAAGGTTATCCCAAACTGCAAATTGTTTCAATTATAGCTCTTAGAGTGCCAAGCCAGGCCATTTCACATAAAGAAAAAGTGTGGAAGTTTATTTTCCATATATTCCATTCGAAAGTGAAACATTTATTGTCCTCATTTCCACCTACCAGGAATCAGGAGGCAAACTGATTTGTTACTCAGAGAAGGAAATGTACAGCACTTGAGTATGGTTCAGGTAATGAATAGGGAATTATGCAAAATAGTTTTATTTTGGTTAAATGTCATTTTTGTCCATGACACTGAGTAATGCTTTGAAAATGTATTCCATATGTTTTATTAAAATGTCAAGTGTTTATTGAATAGTGGGCTTTGGCCCAAGTTTCCAGAAGTGACTAGTGATTTAGGAACAAAAGCATAAATTGGTTGGGGTGTGGTCTGACAAAAAGAACAAGATGATCCTTTAGAGTTTTTTCTTAAAACATCTCTAGTGGAAACAGTTGCACCTGGCATATTAACACTCCTTTTGCAATTTAGAGCATCTCCAGGGTTGCTCTGAGTTATATTAGCTTGTAACAGCATGTTAGGGCTTTTTGCATTAGCTGATAACAACAAGAGCATTCAAGCCACATGCCGTCTGTCATCCCCAGCATGCCTCTGCACTGGGTGCTGTTTGGAAGGACAGCATACAGCCATTGCAGCAACTCTGTGTTGGTTAGGAAATTTCTTATGCCAGGGGTATTCTTTTGGGGCAGGTTCCAGCCCCTACATGCTGCAAGTGTGGCATACAGCTGGACAGAACACTGACTATGACATAGGTTTTTTTAAGCAAATAGGCATCCTTCTGCAATATTTCCTAACCCAGAAACTTCAGCCCTATGTGCCTGATCTTTACTAGTTTTCATTGGTGAGATGAAAGAACTGCAAAATGCAAACAAACATAATAAAAACAGAGTTTTTTTCATTTTAATAAGGTAAGAAAATGAGTTTGTTTAAAAATATATATGGGTTAGATCAGTTGTTCTCAACCAGGGGTATGTGTACCCCAGGGGATTTGCTAGGGTGAGCAGACAGCAAATGTGAAAAATTGGGATGAGGTGGCAGGTAATAGGAGCCTATATAAGAAAAAGACCCCAAAATTGGGACTGTCTCTAAAAAATCAGGACATCTGATCACCCAAGGGTATGCAGAGGTCTTCCAGGGGGGTACATCAACTCATCTGGATGTTTGCCTAGATTTATTACAGGCTACATAAAAAGCACTAGGGAAGTCATACAAACCAAAATTGCATACAGACAATGACTTGTTTATACTGTTGTGTATACTATACACTGAAATGTCAGTACCCAGACCGGCACCAGCAGAGGGAGCACGTGCCTGGGGCGGCACATGCTAAGGGGCAGCATTCCGTCCATTCTGGAGGCGGTACAGACTGAGTGGTTCGTTTTTTTTTTTTTGTTTTGTTTTTTTTTTGCTTCTGCAGTTTGGGCAGCATTTTTTTTTTTGCTTGGGGCGGCCAAAATAGTAGAGCCGGCCCTGGTCAGCACAATATTTATATTCCAATTGATTTATTTTATAATTGCATGGGGAAAATGAGAAAATAAGCAATTTTTCAGTAGTAACGTGCTGTGGCACTTTTTTGTTTTTATGTTCGATTTTATAAGCAAGTTGTTCCCAAGTGAGGTGAAACTTGGGGGTGCGTACACACGACAAATCAGACTCCTGAAAGGGGTACAATAGTCTGGAAAGGTTGAGAGCCACTGGCTAGATTATGCCTTTAAATTAGTGCAAAAGCTTTTACATCAATCTGGGGTAGTCCTGGGAGTGAATGCAACTCAGGCAACTTTCTGAAGCAAATTCCATTGCTGCTTCCTCCTCAGTTCAGGGGCAGAGTTATCTGTTTCTGTTCCAAATTACAATAACCCCCATAGCTGGGTCAGCTTTGCTAGCTAGCACATTGGAGGGGCAGAGTGAAGGCTTTGCTCAGTATTCAGCTCTCCGCATCCACCTATTCTGGGGCAGAAAAGGGGTGAATAAGGTGTACAATGCCTCTTATTCTTATGTGCTTGGGCTCAGAGTGCAGATATCCCACATAGGTGCTCAAGGTCCTGTGTGTCTCACTCTTACTTCTCTGAGAAACCTAGCCTTTGAATTTTGGGCTTACAGCTCCCTTGATATACCAGCATCAAAACCCTGAGCAAAAACCTTTCTTTGGTCAGAGGCAGAGGTCTTAGAGCTGAGTCAGCATAATTTCAAACCCTTTGAAGCAGACAAACACAAGGACCAGCTCCTGTTTGGTTAGCAAATCAGTTTGTGACCTAGAATGCTGATTATTAAACCAGACAGCAAATAAAACCATTATTAAATTCACTGAATAAAATAGCCTCTCCTGTCTGTGTGGATTCATATCAATGTATGCGTATCTATGCTATGCATGTACCACTGTGTATAATCTGCAGATCCTGTTCCAGTTGATGACAATGGCAAAACTCCCATTGACTTCAATGAGAAGATGATCAGCTCCGTATGTAATTTTAAACACAGCTGAAGACATAATGACTCACAAAACTGTGAGGAAAAGGAAGTGAACTATTTCTCTGGTATTTCATGCTCATCAGAGCCAACACTGAGGCAAAACAAAAAATTTAAACTTTAAGAGTGTTCAAAAAGAAAAAAAAAACAGTCTGATAACTTTTCCAAAATGTAATATTCTTAAGTATTTGCCTCTGCTGCAGGTTTGGTGAATCCTTCCACCACACTTAGGTGATGTTGTGTTGTATTTTTTTTTAAATGCTAGAAGAAACTTTCATTCACACACACACACACACACACACACACACACACACACACACACACACACACACACACACACACACACACACACACACAACTTTGAAAAGAGAAACCTAGTCATTAACATGTTCTTTGCCACTCTACTGTGTACAAGGAATAAAAATATCTTGTAAACACGAGGCCCTGTTATACCAATAAAAACTAGCAGGATCTTATTAAAGGGGACAAGACATTTGTCACATTTATTGTAAATACCATAATAAAATAAAAGATAACAGCAAACAATGTTGTTTGGCTACTTATTCCTATGATTATATAT
>NC_133772.1:57157060-57177354 GCF_003597395.2 Chelonoidis abingdonii | reverse complement strand
AAGTATTTCTGTGAGCAGGCTTCACACAGACACAGCTGGTGGCTTGCAGGTTAGAGGCTAAATCTGGGGAATCACATTTATTTCTAATATAAACCTTTAGTTATAAAGTATTAATTAACATTAAATCATTTCTAACAATAAATCATTTTTCATATAAACCATGTCTAATATAAACCTTCTTTATTATCCCTACAGCCCTAATTATGCCCATGATTGCAGCTTAGAGGATGGTTATTCTGAATTTTACTAATCATCCTAAGTGACTATTAGCTAGTTTTATTCTATTGATGGAGGATTCTTTAAGGACATTTAATGTTTCACTGAGTCTCTCTGGGAGAGAAGAGAGCCTCTTCTGCATTGTAGCATCTTGTTCCAAAAAGTCCTTTTGGTAATTTAGGAGACATTCAAGCAAGGGTGATAATCTACCCTTTTTTTAAGCATGCTATTGTCTGCTGGGCATTTGCTATTACTAGAAAGATTTTTTTTTCCCCTTTGTTTTTTTTCTTGATCAGTGGAACTACTGTCACCATAGTGTAATGTTGCAGCAAATTTTTGTTCTCTGTCATGGATATATTTGGTCAGTGCCTGCTAACTCCATCTGATTCAGCCCAAGACAGTCCTGTCATTAATATGTCCTAGGTTTATTTAACCTGAAACCAATTCTTATGATTTACTCTCTGCTTGTGTAAGGGGACTATTGCCCCCTTACTAACATTCACTGGGGGTGTTTTGGTTGGCTAGTTCCCAGTACTAAAAGAATGGGGAGAGGCCAATGCTCCAGGTCAGCTTCAGCCTCTGAGTCTGATTGACAGGGTGGGCAGGCTAATCAGGAAGTCAGGAGGCCAAAGGGATTCTGTCCTCTGTGTGAGCTGGAATTGCCTGGGTCAGAGTGGGGCCGAGCTAAGAAGAAAGCAGGGGCCCAAGCTGAGCTGGGGAGCAGAGCTGTGCCAGATCCAGCGGGGTCAGAAAAGCAGCTCAGGAAGCAGGTCAAAGTTGGGAGCAGAGTCACAGAGGCAGCCCAGGGAAAGAGAAGATCCTGTGCTGGGAGCAGAGCTGCAGCCACAGAGCCAGGTGTGGTGAGCAACTGGGGCCCGTCAAGGGGGGATTTTGGGCAAAGGGCCAGGCATAGAAAGAAAGACACCCCTAGCAAAGAGTCCTTGCAGGCCAGACTGGGAGGGAGATCTTAACCTGGTGGGGAGCTGATGTTGGGAAGAAGGGTCCCATCACCCAAAGCCTGGAGCTGTGTGGTCACCGCCATTGCAAGTGTCCAACCCGCAGCATCCCTGCAGCACAGCCAGGGCCTGCGAAGGAGACATGGAACCTACAAGGAACATACTGTGAAGTTCCCTGGTGTCTAGAGACACTATTTGTAATGTTTCCTGCCACAGAGCAGGGTGATGTGTTTTCCTTTAACTTTTTCCATTTTTCCTTATTCTTTTTTAAAGTTAATTGTTAATTAAACAACTTGTATTTGTTTTAATTTTATGAAATGATCAGTGGGTCATGGAGGTGCCCAATACAGAGAGAGCACACCAGAGTGGGGACACCCTAGCCCCTGTCCTAGGTTACCACAGTGGGATTGGGGGTTGAGCCCTCCAGGAATCCTGGGCCCAGCCTTGTTGGGGTTATGAGGACTCTGCCAGACAGAAGAGTGGAAGGGGAGCCCTCGAAGGCAGGGGGGCCTCTGGGTAAAGGAAGTGGGAGCGAGGTCTCAGATCCTCTTGCTGGCCATTTCATCGAGGCAGTGCAGAAGCCAGGAAAGTTCCCCACAATAGTGGGACCATTCCCCCACTCACACTTATATCTACCCCTCTTGTGGATAGTCTCCCTTCCTCTAGGTGATGTCCACAAGCTGCTCTCCTAAAAGCTGGACATGCATCCTCTGATTCTATGCAGGAGGGGATCTTGTGCTGGTCCTTGCTTCACACTGCTTTTTTAAACCTTTCTTGGTTGGTTTTCCTGGATTGTCCCTTCCCACAGGTGCTTGTACATGTTGCCAACCATGTTAACATTTAGGGCAAGCTCTAGCTTTCTGAAGCCTCTCCTGGTCTATGAACATCAGCCATTCTCTTGAGCATTTTAGTGTGAAATGAAGTATTTCCTTTATATATTGCCACTCTCCACCGATCTCGCCTCTTGCATTCTGGCAAAGGAAGCACAATCAATTACATTTTATTCTAGTGATGTGTATGGAGTAGGATGTTAGTCAGCACAAGTTCACATCTTTTACATTAACAGCAGCTTTAACCATATGCAGCCAGATTCACCTCTCATTTGGTAAATCAAGAATAAATCCATGGAAGTCAGTGGAGTAAATGTAAAACTGAGGTGAGAGTAGGCTCAGGCCCATGCAGTTTTAACTAATATGGCCTTCATTTGCCATGAAAATTAATTCTTGTTAACCGTTTTTCTTTGCATTATACTTTGGTAAGAGCGGAAGTGTTAAATAAATTATACCAACGTGCTGGTAATAATAAGTCTGGAAGTGGGTGATGTTCTCTTATGTGTAAACAATGGAAATACAAAGTAATTCCAAACTGAGGAATGGTTTCTCACATTTCCTTTAATTTGACTAAAACCTGTAAGTTTTTACTTTGGAAAGGACACAGGGCTTGTGTGAATTTAAATTCACATAATTATGTGGGCTAAAAAGAAAAGAAATCCAATTATAACTTGTACAGAGCACTTTAGCAACATGTCACAGTCAGATGGCAACTGTTCAGCATTCTGTTTTTAAAGAGAGGGAGTTGCCCATATTTCAATATACTTTTTCAGAGCTGCTCAACAATAGGATTTAGAACATTCCGGAAATAAAAATTATTACTAATAATGCTTAAAATATTTGCACCTTCTGCCTGATTTATTGTATATTTATTTGAGATTTATGTAACAGAGGAGGAAGTCAAGATAAAACCGCATGAATAGAAAGAAAATAAATGAGAGAAAACCCTCTAAACTTGTAAGCTATCATCTAAAAACATACATAGCTCCCCAGTGGCTGGAGCTGTATGGGTCAGGGCAAGCTTTGCCCTCTGACCACGTGAGCCCTACTAATACAGCAAACTCACAAAAGACAAAGAGCTGGTGCTGTCTCCTTGGAGTCCTTAGAAGCAGAATGTTTAGAGTTTTTTAAAACCAAAAGTTATACATACGAATGAACATTTTAAAAGGTCAAATTAAAAATGAGGTGTTTCAGATCGGACCCCAAGGGAGGGAACTATGGTACAACTATATAGTAGCAGCACAATGAAAGATAGAATTATGGTCTTTCTCCAAGTAGTTTCTCTCTATCTCATTCAGGCTCAAAATCTCAAGACAAATTGAGGCTTGCAAACCCACATTTTGTTTTGACTATGAGAGTTAATGAAATATTTTGTGTTTTATGAGTTTTAAAATTTTTTTTTTTTAAGGTTGAGTTGCCCTTTGGAGGAATTTAGTATGATGTTAGTTCTGTGTGATAATAGCACACTATATCTGCATTAAATTGCTGTTGTATATCAGAAACATTTATCTCCTCAGAATGCCGAGTAATTTCTTATAAACAGCTGCTTGTTTTTAGAGGTGTTATTTTTCTGAATTTGTGACAGTTGAATATCATACACTTCAAAAGAACAGATTCCGTACAATATGACTGATCACCTTTTCTTAAGGCATCAAAATTATTTCAAGTTTCTGCCGTATGTAATCATAATCAAATGGAACTTGAAATAAAAATATACATCTCTCCATCTGTATCTCTGTCTATAGCACTGTAGGTGTGTATATAAGGGGGGGCAGTACTAGTTTAGATAACAAATATTACTCATCACAGAGGAAACAATTTTAATATAATGCAGTTCTTAAAATGTGGCTGTCAGGGGAAAAAAGAGTGTATACAGACTTTCAGGAATACCTGACTGTAGACAGACTTTTAGAGAGGGATATCTTCTAATATAGCAGTTTTTACAAAACATTCTAAGAATGACCTATACTGTCCTTTCACTGCTTCAACGTTCATCCGCTTCTTGCTTTTAAGGAACAGATATGTTTCATTGTAGCTGTATTTCTCTCTTCAATAGGGCCAGTATTGTGCAGAAGCGAATTATTTATTTTCAAGATGAGGGCTCTCTTACCAAGAAACTATGTGAACAAGGTAAGATGAACCAGGTCCTCCCTTGGCCCTCTTTGAAATATTCCATCGGCTGCTTCTTGTGTCAAGTTTAAACTGCTACGCCTCAGTTTTGATGTTCTGCATAACTCTGTCCTGGTATAGATTTGATATCTGCAGTCTGAGGAGGTTTTCTCACCATCTCAGCACCTTCATACTACTTTCATATCCTTTCCCCACTTCCACGCTTGCATTTCTTCCATGTAGACCTAAAAGTAGGCACCCTCCCAATCACCAGGCCATGACTTCCACACTTCACATTAAATTGCACTCATTTATGCAAGTCTCTGTGTTTATAAATAAGAGCCAAGCCCTCATCGTTCCCTGAACTCTGCATACTGCAGGTGTTTCCAAGATGATAGGGAGGTGGAGATAGAGGTGGAGTTGTCTTACAATTATTATATCTATGTTTCTACATGAAGTGGTTATTCCTCTCTAACGTGGTCTGATTTATAAAGAGACAATGTCTTAGATAACTCCATTCCTTTAGTTATCCTATTGTCTTGTCTTATGTTTGTCTTGGTGTTAACTCCTCAAGGCAAGGACTGTCTTCATGACAGTGCAGACTCTCCTGGGGGAAGATTTTCAAAAGCAGCTAAGAAACTTGGAAGTCAAGGGGATTTGTGTGCCTAAATCCCTCAGGTGCTTTTGAAAATCCCAGGATCAGTGCTTAATAAATACATAGAACTAGGGGAAAGAAATTGGGCAAGTAGCTCCTAAATTCAGTTTGCTTGGCAAGTAGTAGGATGTAGGATTCAATTTTAAATGTTATGAGAGAGGTTCTGTCAAGCTGCCTTTAAACAGAGGTTTAATTTGAGGTGATTCAAACTCGAGGAGGGGGCTCATTACTCAGACCTCATGGAAATGAATGATAATTTCTTTGTACAGAAATGCAGAGATAATTGTTGTAAGATGATACCACCTCTATCCCCTTCTCCCCACCTGTTTGGAAACCACTTTAGCTGTGTCTAGTTTGGGAGAAGTTAAAGAGACGACCATTTGATTTTTGGGCTTGAAGTTAAGGCCCTGGATTGGTTTAATCTGGCCCTGACTATAATGTCCTTCATTTTTAAGAAATTGAATGTGTGCTAAGATGCTTAACTTAATTTAATAAATGTAGCATCCTTGATGCTAGCCAGGATTCTCACATGCCATTATGTTGTTCTGTTTTATACATTCAAGAATGCACATTACACTCATTAAAAATAACCCTTAACATTAAGAGTGGTGAGTATGTTGAATAATACCATTGCAAGCAAGCAAAATAAATGAAGCTGAGGCAGCTGTTCATGTTCCTGAGAAGAGAGAGGACAGTAGATAAGCAAAGACGTGAAATTGGGAATAGGAAGTAAATTTGCATCATGTGTATACTAGGAAAATAGGTTGTGTTTAAAATGTATTAGCTAAACATTGTAATTAACATGTTTTTTAGACAAGACAAGTCATATTTAAAACATGTTAGCTGGTCATGGTCAACCATGTGGATGGGAATCTAGGGTTGATCATGAGCAGCTAACACATTTTTAAAGGTGTTAAACCTTGTCTACAAAAGTGTTCAAAATGTGTTAGTTAAAAGATTTCAGCTAACACATTTTTAAACACAACCTATCTTCCTAATCTAGTTATAGCCTTAGATAGGAAAAAGCATATTGGGCCTGTAAGTGAGTTTTGTGGTTTGATGATAATCAGCTGTGACCTGAAGACATAGGGCTGCATTGGGTGCTAGGGAAAAGTTTGGAGCTGCACTGTCCAGCAGAGAAGGCATTATACCACAAGCAGACACAATGCCTCCTAATACTCCTGGAGGGGTATGTGGTCACTGGCCATGCTTTCAGAGAGATTAAAAGGTCTGCTTTTATACTCCGCTTCCTGTACAAGGCATCCAGTACTCTCCCTTCCCGTGTTCACTCACACAAGGGCCAAATACAGTCTGATCTTCCTTAATCTCTTTTAAAGGCTAACAGATATGACCATTTGTTACTGTTGGCTTCATATTAATTCACTAAAGAAAACAGAGTTGTATTTTAACTAGAGTTAAGATGATGACATGTTGTTTGGCTTCAGATCTGGATTATATTTAGGGCTTGGCCTGAGGATCAGTATTAAATCTAAATCAGAGAGCAGCTGTTCTTATAAAATTTTGATCCAAATCGAAATAAAAACCAGAAAACAGAAAACCTGTCCAGTTTTGGACCTGAAGTGGAACCAAAAACATAGTGGCAGGTTCAGATCCATAGATATGAAGCCAAATCACTAACCCCACTTTGAAATATCAAGGTTTCTGTTTTGGCCAATAGCTAATTGTAACTCAAAATAATAAAATACTATGAGTTATACTGCGATACTCATGTTTATAATTGGAGTTTTGCTGTCATCTGTTGGACTGCAACTGAACATTTTCAATAACTGCTGTTTCTTTAGACTCAACCTTTGAGGGGGTGACTGATAAACCAATCTTAGACTGTTGTGCCTGTGGAACTGCTAAATACAGGCTAACTTTTTATGGAAACTGGTCAGAGAAGACGCATCCAAAAGATTATCCACGTGAGTATTATTATTTTATTATTACAATAGAACCTCGAGGTTAAAATAAGAAGCATGAGGATTCTTGGTGAGAGGTGATAAAACAAACCTACAGAAGGATAGTCTTCATTATGATGAATATATGTAGTACTGCTAACCCTGTGTTCAAAAATCTTGAGTTAGGCCCCCCAAAATCAAGAGGTTGGTTTAAAAATCATGAGATTTAAAAAATAAAAATGCAGTTGATTTGCCTTCTGGCATTTGATATTTGAAATATGTTGTTGTAGGGTCACATTTTCAAGCTTCTCTTTGTAACCATGAGGGTTAGAAACTTATTTTCTCTCTTTTTTTAAAGAATCTCACATCATTACGTAAGTCTTGGTGCTGAGTTTTTTAGAAACTCAGGGAATGTTGAGATTCAGTATAAAATCTTGAGTTTGCAGCAGCGTATATGCCCAATCCAATGACCATATGGAAAGACTCCCAGTGACTTCAGGCTGTTAGTGAGGTTGGCTGCATGTGTAAACCATCATTTATGCATTCCTCTTTCTTTCACCATGCTAGCTAGATAAATGTACAAATCTTAAAATACAAACTTTTTTTCCTAACTTAAATCAAGTATTACAAAGTTTCTAATCTACAGAGTCAGTAGATTTATGACAATAAAATGCAAATAGCTGTAGAAGATTAAATCTACAAAAACATGCATATGAAAATGAGGATTTTTGTTTGTTTTTATTGTTCTTCTTTAGTTCCTTCCTTTGTCTTTTCTATCTTACATTTGTTCTTTAAATATAGTCTTCATTATCATTGACAATAAAGGCAGGTAAGAGGCTTAGGCATGAAAGTCATATATTTATTTGGTCTTTAAGCTTTGATAATACGTTATCTGCTGCATGATCTTTATTAAAGCTTTTGTGTGTAGCTTTTCTTTTTAATATCACTGTCACCCAGTGTGGTGAATTTTCATCATGCAGTCAAAGATTTGTTTGCATATGAATTGTTCCTTGATACTGATTACACTGATTCTGTCTCAAATTTTGCTTTATTAAGTTGAACACAGAATAGTTCAGATACAGCATCATGCTGGTTAATACAAGTCTGCGATGATGCACTGAAACTTGTTTGACTTGCTGATTGGGCAACAAAACAAACACATGGAGGATAAAACAAGCCATAGTCCCAGTATTCACAGTGATACTCTTCTGAGATATTAGATGATTTGTGTACCTGCTAAATGGTACCCATTCAAATTCATTGTGTGCATAGATTTCACTGGTATTATAGAAACATTTTGAATATATGAGTCAATTTATTTCTTTTCACTTCTGTGGAACGTATTTTATGATCGATCATACTATCGTGCTTATTAGAACATTAGAATGGCCATAGAGAGTCAGACTAATGGTACATCTAGCCCGGTATCCTATTTTCTGGCAGTGGCCGATGCCCAGAGGTCAAAGTAAGCCGGTATGCCCCAGTACGGCATATCAGCAAGAGCCAGTGCACTGTACCGAGGTGGATTGGCTTCACCTGGTGGCAATTTAAAGAGCCTGGGCTCCCAGCAGCACCTGGAGCCCTGGGCCCTTTAAACTGCTGCCAGAGCCCTGCTACCAGAGCCCTGGGGAAGCGGGAGCTCGGGTGGTGATTTAAAGGTCCGGGGCGCCTGCTGCAGCTACTGCCCTTGGCCCTTTAAATCATCCCCAGAGCCCTGGAGCAGTGGCAGCGGGGCTCCAGTGGCTATTTAAAGGATCTGGGGCTGCAGCAGCAGATACTGCCCCAGCCCTTAAAATAGCCGCCGGAGCCCTGCCGCTGCCTTCCCAGGGCTCCAGCAGCAGGGCTCTGGGGACGATTTAAACAGTCCAGGGCTCCAGTAGCCCCTACCGCCCTGGGCCCTTTAAATCATCCCCGGAGCCTGCTGGAGCCCTGGGGAGTGGCGGCGGGACTCAGACAATGATTTAAAGGGTCAGGGGCTCGGCCGGCGCTACAGCCCTAGGCCCTTTAACTTGCCGCCAGAGCACGGCCGCCGCTACCCCAGGGCTCCAGCAGTAGGGCTCCGGGAATGATATAAAGGGCCCGGGCTAGTAGCGGCAGCCGGAGCCCTGAGCCCTTTAAATCACTACCCAAGCCCCCGGCTGCTGCTGCTACTCCAGGACTCTGGCAGCGCTGCTCGGGTGGCGATTTAAAGGGCTTGGGGCTCCCACTGCCGCTAGCCTCTGGGTCCCTTTAAATCACCACCTGAGCCCTGCTGCTGGAGCCCTGGGGTAGTGGTGGCGGGGTTCTGGTGGTGATTTAAAGGGCTAGGGGCTCCCAGATGCCACTACTGTAGCGGAGCCCTGGGCCCTGTAAAGCTCTGCCAGAGGCCGAGGCCCCCTCTGATGATGATTTAAAGGGCCTGGGGCTCCACTGCAGTAGCAGCAGCTGGAGTCCCAGGCCCTTTAAATCACAACTGCAGCTCCCAGCTGCCAATCCAGGGGTGATTTATAGGGCCCAGGGCTCCTAGCTGCTGATACTATAGCCCCAGCCCCGGGACCTTTAAATCCTGATTCAAAGCACCCAGGGATTTAAAGGCCCCGCCTCTTCTGGTTGAGGCCCCACCCCCTCCTAAGGACTCCGGAGTACTGGTAAGTCCTTTAAGTTACTTTCACCCCTGCCTATGCCAGATGCTTCAGCAGGAAAAAAACAGTAGGGCAATTAGTGAGTGATCCATCCCCCATTGTCCAGTCCCAGCTTCTGGCAGTCAAAAGTTTAGGGACACCCAGTGCATGGGGTTGAATCCCTGACCTTCTTGACTAATAGCCACTGATGGACTTATCCTCCATGAACTTACCTAATTCTTTTTTGAACCCCATTATAATTTTGGTCTTCACAACCCTGGCAATGAGTTCCACATGTTGACTGTGCTTTGTGTGAGAAATACTTCCTTTTGTTTCTTTTAATCCTGCTGCCTATTAATTTAATTGGGTGACTCCTGTTCCTTGTGTTATGTGAAGGGGGGAAATAACACTCCCTTATTCACTTTCTCCATCCCAGTCATTAGTTTATAGACCTCTATTGTATCGCGCCCTCCCCCCCCCCCAGTTGTCTCTTTTCCAAGCTTAACAGTCTGTCTTTTAAACCCTCCTTGTATGGAAGCTATTCCATAACTCTAATCATTTTTGTTGACCTTTTATGTACTTTTTCCAATTCTAATATATGTTTTTTTGAGATGAGGTGACCAGAACTGCACTCAGTATTCAAGTGTGGGTGTACCAGAGATTTATATAGTGGCATTGAGATGTTTTCTGTCTTATTGTCCATCCCTTTCCTAATAGTTCTGAGCATTCTGTTGCTTTTTTGACTGCTGCTGCCCACTGAGTTCATGTTTTCAGAGAATTATCCACAGTGATTCCAAAATCTCTTTGTTGAGTGGTAACAGCTAATTTAGATTAGATCTTTTTGTATGTATAGTTGGGATTATGCTTTCCAATGTGCATTATTTTGCATTCATCAACATTGAATTTCATCTGTCGTTTTGTTGCCCAGTCACCCATTTTTTGAAATCCCTTTGCAACTCTTTGTGGTCTGCTTTGGACTTAACGTTTATCTTTAGTAGTTTTGTATCATCTGCAAACTTTGCCACCTCACTGTTTACTTCTTTTTCCAGATAATTTATCACTATGTTGAACAGCACTGCTCCTAGTACAGATCATTGAGGAACCCCACTGTTTAACTGTCTTCACATTTAAAATTGACTATTTATTCCTACCCTGTTTCCTATCTTTTAACCAGTTACTTATCCATAAGAGGACCTTCTCTCTGATCCCATGACTGCTTACTTTGCTTCTGAGCCTTTGATGTGAGACCAAGTATATTATATGCACTAGATCAGTAATTCTTGACCAGGGGTATATGTGCCCCTGGGGGTACACAGAGGTTTACCACGGGTACATCAACTCATCTACATATTTGCCTAGTTTTACAACATGCTACATAAAAAGCACTAGGGAAGTCAGTACAAACTACAATTTCATATAGACAATGACTTGTTTATACTGCTCTATATACTATATGCTGAAATGTCAGTATAACATTTATTTCCAATTCATTTATTTTATAATTATATTGTAAAAATGAGAAAATAAGCAATTTTTCAGTACTAGTGTCTTGTGACACTTCTGTATTTTTATGTCTGATTTTGTAAGCAAGTAGTTTTTAAGTGAGGTGAAACTTAGGGGTACACAAGACATATCAGACTTCTGAAAGGGATGCGGTAGTCTGGAAAGGTTGAGAGTCACTTCACTAGATCACTCTTGCCCACATGTTTGTTGACACTCTCAAAGAATTCTAATAGATTGGTAAGTAATGATTTCTCTTTACAAAAGCCATGTTGGCTCTTCCCCAACATATTGTGTTCATCTATTATGTCTGATAATTCTAATCATTACTATAGTTTCAACCAATTTGCCTGCTACTGAAGTTAGGCCTACCATCCTGTAATTGCCAGAATCACCTCTGGATCCTTTTTAAAAAAATCAGCATCACATTAGCTGTCTTCCCTTCATTTGGTACAGAGGATGATTTAAAGTGATAGATTAGTAGTTCTGCGATTTCATATTTGAATTCCTTGAGATATCTGGGGTGAATATTATCTGATCCTGGTGACCTATTACTGTTTTATTTAACAATTTGTTGCAAAATCTCCTGTACTGACCCCTCAATCTGGAACAGTTCCTCAGACTGGTCACCTAAAAAGAATGGCTCCAGTGTTGGGATCTCCCCCACATCCTCTGCTGTGAAGACTGATGCAAAGAATTAATTTAGCTTCTCTGCAATAGTACCTCAATCATCCAGTGGTCCCACCAGTTGTTTTGTAGTCTTCATTCTTATGCACTTGAAAAAATGCTGTTAGTTTGTGTGTCTTGCTAGTTGTCTCTAAATTCTTTTTTGGTCTGCCTAATTATACTTTTATGTTTGACTTCCCAGAGTTTGTTCCTTTTTATTTTCCTCAATGGGATTTGACTTCCAATTTTTAAAGGATATCTTTTTATCTCTAACTGCCTCTTTTACTCTGTTGTTTAGCCATGATGATATTTTTTTGGTCCTCTTACTGTTTTGTTTTGTTTTTTATTTGAGGGATATGTTTAGTTTGAGCCTCTATTATGTTGTTTTAAAAAGTTTCTGTGTTGCTTGCAGGCATTTCACTCTTGTGACTTCCTTTTAATTTCTGCTAAACTGGTCTCCTCATTTTTGTGTTTACCCCCTTTTTGAAGATAAATCCTACTGTGGTGGGTGTCTTTGGTATCCACCCCCGCCAAAAGGATGTACATTTAATTACATTATAGTTGCTGTTACCCCGAAAAGCTCTATTCACTTCTTGGACCAAATCTTGTGCAGCACTTAGGTGTAAATAAAGAATTGCCTCTTCCCTTGTGGGTCCCAGAACTAGCTTCTCCAAGAAGCAGTCATTAATGGTGTCTACAGATTTTATCTCTGTGTCCCCATCCTGAGGTGACATGTTCCCAGTCAATATGGGGATAATTGAAATCCCCGATTATTACTGGGTTTTCTGTTTTGGAAGCTCTCTAATCTCCTTGAGCATTTCACAATCACCATCAACATTCTGATAAGGTGTTTGTTGGTATATTTCTACTGTTGTAGTCTTATTATTCAATATGGAATTTCTAGCTGTAGAGATTCTATGGTACTGCTTGATCCATTTAAGATTTTTACTATATTTGACTCTATGCTTTCTTTCACATATAGAGCCACTCCCCCACCTGTGTGACCTTCTCTGTCATTTCTATATATTTTGTACCCTGGTATTCCATGTTCCACTGATTATCATCATTCCATGACATTTCTGTGATACCTACTATATCAATATCCTCATTCCATTTTTTACTTCTACTCTGCATCTTTGCTATTTCTTCTCTTCTTCCTTTCTGTATTATTCTTCCTCCGTGATTCTCAGACAAAAACGTCCATTAACCACTTAAAAATGTTCTCACTATGTTTCAGTCTATCCTTCATGAATCATTAAGCATATGCTATGGGTAGACCTAGATGAATGCTAATAAATAAATAAATCAAATCTATAAACATATGTTAGAATTGTAAAATGAATTAATTATGTCTATATTCATGCATCATTTTACTCATATATTTGTGCAATGTAATGTTTTGGCACATATGTCCATGGAAAGCAAATTTCAATGATACATAGATGAAAATTAACAAAAAATCAATTTTGAGCTGAAATTCAATCTCTTTCAATCATGTGACTTATTACAGTACAACCCACTCAAGTAACTGGGTAGCTCAGAAGCTGAATGCTTACATAGAAAATAATATTTGTTTAATAGTTTCAATAACAAATAAATGTGAGCTATCTGCTCAGGAATATTCCATGAGAAGAAAAAGAGGGTTATTTTTTATTACAATGGATGTGGCAAAGTGGTTTTCAACACAGCAGGGCAGGACTTCAAGTTAAAATGAAAGCATTTGCTGAAAGTCTCCAGCTAGGGCAGGGGGTCTCAAACTGGGGGTCGGGACCCCTCAGGTGGTCACGAGTTTATTACATGGGGGTTGTAAGCTGTCAATCTCCACCCCAAACCTCGCTTTGCCTCCAAAATTTATAATAGTTTTAAATATATTAAAAAGTGTTTTTAATTTATAAGGGAGGGTCGCACTCAGAGGCTTGCTATGTGAAAGGGGTCACCAGTAAAAAAGTTTGGGAGCCACTCAGCCCACAGAGTAATATTAAAAAAAAATCAGTGTTTAGAATGATTTGGTAAAAGAGGGTCGTTTTCGTATAATTACTCCCATTGTCCCTTTATTCTCTTTTAATTCTAACCGTGGATCCATGTAGACTATTTACTATTTTAGAAGTTCAGGATTTGATCCCATGTCAGTCAGGAGTGTACGCAACCACGCGAGGATCAAACTAATTATTGGAAAGGAATCACATAATAAGAGGATTAAATGTTGTTACACTTAATGATTATAAAACAAAATAAATAAAGCTACAGTTATTATTTGTTTCACATCTATAGACTCTCCCATCATTAACATATAATTAGAAAAGTCTCATTATGAAAGTACAACAAATCTATTCTCTTTGCACCAAATCTTTGTTCACATTGGAATTGGTGGGACTTTGACATTGGACCGTAGTGGCAGCAGGATTGGACCCAGGCAGAAGAGCCACTAACAAATTTAGAGCTAAAATTTCTGGAAGGCCAGACAAATTTGTCATGTGTCCACACGTAGCGGTATTAAAAATGAATAGTAGTTATCAAAATTCCTGTTTAAAATGTTGACACCATGCAACTATTAAATTAAAATAAAATCTTGTTCACTGTTGACTGTGTTAAATCACTGACAATTTGACATACCACTACAGAAAAGTGTACAAATATATTTCCAATCCAGTGGTTCTATAAATATATTATTGCTGTCCATCATGTTACATATCACCTACCGTTTTAATTGGAGAAGATTTCTAATACTGATCTCCCAAGGGGAATATTATTTTAAAATCTATACTACCTCCCATTTATTCATTTACAGTAGGAGCTAAAGAAGGAGAATATTCTGTTTCTCATGCTGTATGGATCTAGTGTTGGTAGGAAAAAATCTCCCTCATCAAGAGCAAATTTAGAAAATTGAGTGTTTTGGAGTTTTTTTGGTTTTCTATGACAACTAAAAACTGAAAAAGCTAAAATTCTCCTTTGCCCTGGCAACAGCAATATAGCTAATATATAAACAAGATACAAACACTTATATTTCTCATTCATGTTTCCCTCTAATTTATTTGCCAACTCTTATCTTAACAGATTCCAAGTCTTTAACATTGACCTTTCTTTACATTTGTATTCTTTATGACTAGCAAACAAGAACTGCAGAGAAACATTATACAATTGTGACTTTAAAAAAATAAAATAAAACCTAGCCAAGTCCCAGACACTATAATAATGTGTAGTATATTCTTTCCTGAATACACAGGAATCTCCATACAAAGCTCCATTTTATGTGCTTTAATTTACTCCAAAGAACTGTTTATGCCAAAGAAGCACTGTTTTTATGATTAAAAAAAAAGCTTCAGCAAGCTATTTGACAAAGCCTTGAACTCAAGCAAACATCATTTTCCAAGTCCACAAGTACTTCGCTATGTTAGGTACACAATAAGGGATGATTTAGCTGAAGTTACACTATGAAGCTGAAGAACTTGTGTTCCATTAAATTTCAAATTGTATTGTTATGTGTAGGAACAAACAGAGCTGATGAATCCACACAACAATGCTCGGGATGCTGCATTATACTCTTGTTCTGAGTGTGTTGTTCTGATGGCACCAGCTGACTCTAAAGCAGAAGAAGAGCAGAGCTAAAGAATGATGATAATATCTTTCTCTCTGTGTATGGTTTCAATATTGGTTGTGGGGGGGATCTCCCCTTTTATGAGCAAATTTAGAAAGAGGGGGTTTGGGTTTTTTTTAGAAGAATGAACAGTATCCCAAATGATCACTTTTTAAGTGCTTTTGCTTTCTTCAGTATCACAGAGACTGAGAGATTTTAATTAAGATCTTGTTAGACTTGTGAACTTGGATAGATATAAGACAAGAGAAATAGCAAGTACACTTACCAGACACATTTTCACGAGCTATCACAGCTCTTGATAAAAATACTTCTGGAACTCAAATGCTGTATCTGTTACATTTGGCTCATTGAAATGGAAGTATTAGATTTCTTCTTACATTTTGCTGGCTAAAATCATTAGCGCGTAGGGCAATCCAGTGGCTTATAGACAATTAGCATCATTTGTGTTTTTTTGGCTAGTGCCCATATGTCAAGGAAAACAGAATATTCAAGAATAATAATTTTACCTGCTCCACCTAGCAAGTATATGGTGGGCACTAAATTGTCAGTGCATTTCTAAGACACATTGGTCTGTGCAAAAATCTGCCTTTCAGCTTGTAAAAGGGGGGAACTGAACACACAAATAAGAAGTGAGGTGTATCAGTAGATGATTGCCTATATTCCACTGGCCTTCTTGAGAGTTTTGAGGCCACTCTAGTGAGAAATGGGGAATTTGTCTATTCACCTCCGCCCTCTGTGAATGTGGGGTTCATTCCAGAGAAGGTGAGTTTCCTTGGGTTTTTTAGAGAATCACTAGCAGGATAAGAACAGATTGGGGGAGTGAAATAAGGTATCCATTTGCATGGGTGTGAGAGATCCATGAAGGTGAGTTGGAGAGTGTGGAAAATTTTGTGGGTTTTCAAGAAGCTTAGGGTACATAGTGTTTTTCAGTCTGCTCTGAAGGTCTTCGTTTGAGTATGTAGCTGGGGCAGCTGCTTCTCTTCAATAGATACCTTTCAATAGGTAAGAAGCTTGAGTGATATTATGACTCAGTAGACTTAGGGTGGACTTGAGTTGTGGGGGCTTAATGTCTTTTGGACCAGGTCATGGTATTTAGGGAAGAGACTCCTTGGAAGACATGGGCCACAGTGATAATTGAAGGGGGGAGTAGCTCCATTTTATGGACACTCAGCCAGCTAGTAGCCCACTCATTTCCTTTTGCCTATGCATCGCAGTGAGACTGTTTAACCCTTTACAGGTAGAGCAATCAGAGAACAGCTATGTGATGTTATTGATATAAACTGGGACCATATAGAACATGGGTTGCAACCAAGGTCCTGTAGTGGCACCAAATCCTATGTAAAGGGGGTCATATAAGGTGTCTAAGACCAGGTTACGGGTTACTGGTTATGATTGTGCTGTCTGTATGTCTGTATCATTTTTGTAGTTGAAGTTATGAATATTGGCTGTGTACTGTCTGTATTTCAAATTGGTGCTGCAGTTCTGGGTGACACCCCAGACAAGTTGGTGTCAGCTCAGCTTAGCCTGCTTGATGGCCCATTAAGGACCATCACCTACACAATTGACCCATTGAGAGGAGGCGAATACGCCTTGTGACTCAGCAAGGTATGCAGAAACTGGCCCATGTGACTGCAAACTCCATTTTGCTGTAACTTTCCACAGTAGGAACAAAGGAGTGTTCTTACACCTGGAAAAGTCTATATAAGGCAAAGGCCTCATCTCCATTTTGTCTTCAATCCTGCTTCTTACCTCTGGAGGGACTTTGCTACAAGCTGAAGCTCTGCACAAGGGACTGATGACCCATCCCAGCAGGGGATGTTCTCCAGAGACTTGATTTAAACCTGCAGTTTACTCCATCACTGCTACAAGCCTGAACTAAGAACTTTGCCATTACTGTATGTAATTGATTCCATTTAACCAATTCTAGCTCTCATCTCTATCTTTTTCCTTTTATGAATAAACCTTTAGATTTTAGATTCTAAAGGATTGGCAACAGCGTGATTTGTGGGTAAGATCTGATGTGTATATTGACCTGGGTCTGGGGCTTGGTCCTTTGGGATCGAGAGAACCTTTTTCTTTTACTGGGGTGTTGGTTTTCATAACCATTCATCCCCAGGACGTGTGGAACTGGTGGTGATACTGGGGGACTGGAGTGTCTAAGGAAATTGCTTGTGTGACTTGAGGTTAGCCAGTAGGGTGACACCAAAGTCATTTTTGTCTGGCTGGTTTGGTTTGCCTTAGAGGTGGAAAAACCCCAGCCTTGGGCTGTGATGCCCTGTTTGAGCAATTGGTCCTGATTTGGCATTCTCAGTTGGGTCCCGCCAGAACCACATCGTCACAAGCTACTAAGAGAGATTTTATAGCTACTGGCTGGCTGGGTTTCCATAAAAGGGAGCTACCTTCCCCCGCCCCTCCCGCCCTTCATTTATCACAGACACTAATGTGAAATTTATTATATTAAATACTGCCATTCCAGATAATTTTCTCAGGAATGCAGGGTGTCAGTGACCTTGCTCACATTGAAAGTGTTGAATACAAAGTCAACGTCTGTAATGTCGTCATCATTCATGTGTGATTAAGGATGAGGACTCTGAGTTCTCATGCATGACAGAAACACAGTTGGATAACACTATAGGTTCAGTGATGGCCCAGTTGGGCATTCAGTTCAACATAAACCAAATAAATGTCACAGAGGTGATGTGGCTGTTTTGTATTAATCTGATTTTAAATGCAAGAAGTCTCCCACTCTAACTCTGAATCTGATAGAGTACGTTGCCCTCACATATGAATCAAAGGGTGGGGATTAATTGCTGTCCAGATTGCATGATCTGCTCAATAGAGGCCTTGCTTGAGTTGAGAGATTCTTCTCTATGGTAGCAAATTTGTGCCTAATGGGAACAGATGTGGAATCATCTCTACTTACGTTTCAGTATGCGTCACTCACTAAGCTACTGGAGATTCAGGGAGAACTGCAGGCTATGACCTGTGAATTAGATCTGGGTCCCTAGTAAAGGAAAATGAGGGATTCAGAGACCATCATTGGAGCAGATTGACCATATGTCCATTTGGAGTCACAAAGTACCAGTCTGATAAAGTGATTATTAGATCCTGGGTCAAGAAACCATCTCTAGATCCTGAAGGCTCTCCAGCTATCACCCTGTCATTAATTTTCCTGTGTAGGGTAAATTATTGAGAAAGTTATGGTGGAATCAGCTCTGGAAGCCTCTGAAGTCCTTAGACCTCCCTAATTCCAGTAAGTTTGCTTTTAGCCTTGGCCAAAGTATGGAGACTATGCTGGTAGTATTGTTAGATCACCTCCTGGCAATGGCTGAAGATCATGTGGCCATGCTGAGTCTCAGATGTGTCAATTGCCTTCAGTAATGTTGCCTGTGTTTACTCATTTACAGTTTCTAGCAAAGGTCACTGAAGTCCATCTTGAGGGTCTCCATAGCTTGCTTTCTGAGATTTCAGGGGATCTTTGTTATAGTTGCTTCTTCTGTTGATTATATTTTCTTCTGTATTTTTTTCTAACACCTTATTTTGAACTGCTGTTTATTTTTCTATTATTTCTAATCTCTTTTTTTCTAGTCTCTTCTGATTATTTTCCCTTGTGTTTGTTTATTTCTACTCCTTTTCGTCCCCCACTTTCTTTTTCGATTTCAGTGTTTCACCTTTAACTCTTTTAATTTGCATTTCTTTTGTTTACTTCATTACATACTTTGATTTGTTTACTCTAACTTTCTACTCTTCCCTCTGCTTTCACTCTATGTTTGTAGCTCTATTCCTTACTGCAGACCAAAATAAATATGCTGGGAGATTCTATTTCTTATTCCCTCAATCTCTTTCCCGCATACCCGTCCAGTATACACTATAATCTTTCCTTCCATTAATCTCTCTGCCTCCTCACCACATTCTCTGTCCATCTTCCTGAGTACCCCATTTGTTACCCATTTCCCCTACAGCATCCCATTTCTCCCTTACCATTGTTTCTCTCTCTCTCTCCCCCGTCGCCCCGCAAATGCTCGCTTGCTCTTCTTCTTCTTGTATATTATGGCATAACAGGCTCACATTCTGAGTCTATAACTTCCAGGTGCTGGATTTCATGATATATAGTTAGTCTCTCTTTTCCCCCAGAATTTTAAAAAAATTGTAACATTGCTTTCTTAATGGTGCCCCATTTCCTGGATGCTCTAACTAGGTATTTTAGTGTAAACTTTGCCACTCTGAGGTGCCTGAGTTCGTCATACAAAATCCCCCTATTAACATTACACTCTTTACACTGCCAGAGGATATGATTAACCATTTCTTTGACCTTACATGTCTCACACAGCCCATCTTTGAGTTTGTTAATTAAGGCCAAATTACTGTTTAAACCACTGTGTCAGGAAAGTATTTGAAGTAGAGCTACCTCACTCTTTCTCTCAGGTTCTTGCAGTACATCACCATTTTTTATTCTAGGGCAGACTTCATGAAATCTTTTCCTCCTGGTTTCTTTTATGCATACTTCCTGTTACTCCTTTCTCAGTTCATTTTAATAAGATTTTTAAATCCCTGTTTACTTAGGAGGATCTCTGTCAATTTTTTTCACTTTTACAGTGTTTTTGTCTACTTTGTCTGTCACCTCATTTCCTGCTATCCCAGCATGCATTGGGATCCATGCTACTTCAATGTTTACTCCCATCTGTGCCAATTTTGTTGTTAGTAACAATATTTCATTAATTATATCATTTCTGCTATTTGAATTCCCATTTTTGATTGCCAATAGGGGATATGACAAGATGACAGTGAAGGTAGGTTGCACATCTAGTATAATGTTAACATTATCACTGCCAGCTCGGCCATCAAACGGCTACAAAATTTGATAATCTAATAGATTTCTTTATTCCATGTGTTGGGACATAGAATGCTGTCTCCACTCCCCTGGTTTTCTTATCTTTAGACCCATCCATAAATATTTGGTAATGTTTCTCCATTTTATCACATAGATATTGATTTGCTGTATTTAACACATTTGACCCTCCTTTCCCCCTTTTAATTTCATTATATAGTCCCACATTTATATTGTGGTGGAGGGCATGATTTTCCACCTATGATGTTGTCATAGCTTTCCTACTCAGATTTGAACCTTAGCGTTCATAACCTGAGAAGCTAGCATGAACCCCTCCAAGCTTAATTACCAGCTTAGATCTGATATCGCTGCCACCAGCCAATTTCCAGTGTTTGGCTCACTCTGGTCTCCCCAAAACCTTCCCTGGGGAACCCCTCC